>NW_007728608.1:112862-147124 GCF_000696425.1 Galeopterus variegatus | reverse complement strand
TACGATGCCTGTTACCAGGAGTGCTAATATCAGGAGTAACACAGCTCACTAGCTGTCTTTGGTTAGTGTTTGCGGTGTGTGCCCCTCACAGTTTTCTTTCATCCTTCCTGTGTCATATACTAAAGTCATGTCTCTTGTAAACGTTTTTATTTACTTTGGGTCCAATCTGACTATTACGAGTATTTCAGTTGGCATATTTGCTCCATTTTCATTAAAGTTAATTACTAAAATATTTCAGTTTAAATTTCTCTTGTTTCCCATTTGTCCAAATAGTTTATTGTTTTGTTTTCTCTTCTTCTTGCTTTCTTTTGGATTTGTCAAGTTGGTTTTTCAATTTTGTTTTCAATTTTTCCCTTAATTAGCTATTGATTTTGACTCTTATGATTCTTTTAGTGATTACTCAAGTTCTCTTTCCTGCTTTCTTTACTCTTCCATTAAATCTGAGTTCTTCATTCAATCTGTGTTCCTCATTTCAGTTCTTAAACTTAGTTACAGAATTTCCTCTGCATTATTTTTATGGGTTCTAATTTTCTGGCAAAATTCTCCATTCACCTCTCCCTAAAGATATCCAGTACCTAAAGATATCCAGCACCTGGATCACCTATGGGTCTGTACCTCTTGTTTTTCCTTTTGGTTTTTGGTAAGTTAGTTCCATTTTATGGTATACCAGGTAATTTTTTTTTAATGCCAGACACATGAGGGATCTTCAAAAAGTTCATGAAAAGATTAGTATTATGTTTTGGTAAGTTAGTTCCATTTTATGGTATACCAGGTAATTTTTTTTTTAATGCCAGACACATGAGGGATCTTCAAAAAGTTCATGAAAAGATTAGTATTATCTTTTAATTTCATTTTTCCATGAACTTCTTGAAGTACCTTTGTAATGTATTTTTTTTTATGTAGAAACTCTAAATGATGTTATCTTCCTTCAGCGATAACGTCCTTTTCTTCAGGCAGGCAGTTAGATGAGGGGCTGATCGTATTCATCCAGTCAGGCATTGCAGTGATTTGTAGATTGGTATCTGTTTTCTAAAAGTCTAAGCTATTTCTAGTCTATCCTTACTCCCAGGGTCTGGCTCCTAAGGAGACTGAACTTAAAGCCTGCAGTGTTTATCAGAGTCCCTTATCTTTGAGAGCTATGAGCTCCAAGTCTCGTCTCCCAGCACCATGAAACTATTAAAAGTGCTGTGATGCTTTTTGCTTGGGTTCTTGACCTCTTGCCTTGTGGAGCTGAGGAATCAGCAAACACCTCAGGGAGAATATATAGATTATTGGGCTATTTCACATCAGTTATCCCTTTCCAAGATTGCAGCCCCTAAAATCCTACATGCCTGGGAAAACTTGAAACTACAATTTTATTTTTATTTTATTTTTTTACTAGAACATAATTGATTGTACATGTCTGTGGGGTACAGATTTGCATATCAATGCCTATGTGCAATATGTATGCTAAAATCAGAATAATTAGTATATTTAATATTAGACAATTTTTCATGGCCTTTCATCAATTCCTCGCTCCCCCCTCTCCCTTTTTCCCACCTCTGGTAACCTCAGTTCTGTGAAATTCCAATTTTATATTTCCAGCCCCAGATGGATGTTGACAGCTCTGAGCAGCCACTCAGCTTTTCTATCCAGTGCAGTCCACAGATAACCAAAGTGTATTAACGATGGACAAAGCAGAATTCTTTTCAAAGCATTAGGATCCTGGCCTCTCAGGTCTGAGCTGCTTAGTTTCACTACAATTTCTTCAAACAATGTATCTTTTAACTCATATTTTATAACTATTATCAATAGAAACATTATTCTGATACAAAATATTCCATCCATAGCCAAAAGTGAATACTTTGGATTTCTTTTTATTTACCCTCTTTTGGCTTTATTAAGCTTCCTGTATTTGAGATTGGTTTTTTCCCAGCCATTATCTTTCTGAATATCAACTCTTCACCATTAGTCTAATCTCTTGTTCTGTCACTCAGATTGTACATACGTTAGAACTTCTTACCCTATCTTCAGTGACTCAAACTATGTTTCATAATTCTCATCTTTTGATCTTACTGGTTTATACTCATGGTAATTTTGTTTAGATCTCTTTTCAGTTTGCTAATTTTCACTTCAGCTATGTCTAATGTACTGTTTAAACTATCCATTGTGTTTTTAATCATGATTAGTACATTTTTATTTCTAGAAATTTTATTTTGTTCTGTTTCCTATTTGCCAGCTCAGTTTTCATGATTTCTCATTCCTTGATTATGCTTTCCTTCCATGTTTTTATTCCTTTGCAGAAAAAAACACGCACTTTTGAATGTTTACTCTCAAGTAATTCCAGTATCTGCAGCATTTTCTGGTCTGATTCTGTGTGATGTTGTTTCTGCTGACACTCACTCATGGTCAATTGCTTCCTCATGTGTTTAGTGGATTTCCATGATGAACTCACACTCCTTGATGGTTTATCTATAAGAATTTTTTACCCTAGTATTTCAAGTGCATCTTTCCAGATGGAAATTATGTTTATTTATTTTCTAGCATGACCCTGGCAGCACTAACAACCTGGAATTTATCTATACTGATGAGTTTTTGTTGCCATATTGGTAATTGTGACTTTTTTCACGTACTCTGAGAAGACTTTTTCTTTTTCATTTTTTCTTGCCAAAGCAAACACAGGCAACTCTCCTTAGAAAGGACAGATTTTTTTTTTCAAGTTACCAAATAAAGGTGTAGACTGAAGCTTTATATATGTGGGTTGGGAGCAGGTGGCAGTGTTCTCTGACCTGCCCTCACATTTTCCTTGGGTTACAGGCTTTGTCTCCTATTTCCCACATACAGATCTTTAAAACCTATAGCCTAGTTTATGGGATTCAGTAGATATCCCCAGGGAGAAAACAAGCTCCAGTTCTCTTAGCTCTATTCCTTCCCACTGACTCTGGGCTCTAGTTGTTTCCTATACTTTAACCCTAGCTCAGTCATACATCTAAAAAATAAATTTGAAAACATTTTTTAAAGCATTGTTCCTAGCATTTTTAGCATTCTCTTCTGTGTAATGGACTAATACACACAAACAATTAATATAGGTCATGGGAAAGGGAAGAGAAAAAGGGAGGAGTGAGAAAACAAAATGTTTCTTTATGGAGCTTTGTATTTTTTCATATACATTTTGTAAATTTGGGAGAGAAAGATAATGAGACTTTTGCAAAGTAACCATAATATAGACAAAAAATTCCAAAAAATATATATATGTAGTTCATTAATTTCTCTGTGTATTTGAATTCTTGATGTGAGCTGAATTACCAGAAAGTTACATATTGGTACACATTAGGGTTATCCCTAAGAAAGTAATGTTTACCTTTAGCTTTTATCAAATGCTGTCATATAGTCAAGCCATCTGAAATTTAGTGTTTTATCAGTTATAAAAATGTGATTGAGGTCTGTTTTCATTACATCACTCACTGCCGTCAAGAAGCTGCATAGTGGCTTAAAGCCAGCTATGGCAACAAGGTTTGAGCCTATGACTGTGCAATTATGCTCTCTATTTTATTTAATTCTGACATTTTATTCCTTTTTTGTCACTTTTTTGGTTTGCTGTGTTATAATCTGCCTCAAATCTTCAAAGAAAAAAATAAAATGGAACATAATCTCAAATACAAAAGGCAGATCATCTATACCATTGCATTTAAATGACCATGCCATTTAATTTTGCATTAAGATTTTAATTTATTAAATAAAAGATTAAAAACAACTAATAGAAACAAAAGTGTATTTGTATGTTCTAGAATGAGTATTAATTGAATTCCTTAAAATTTTTCCTTTTTCTGAATAAACTTTGAAGTTGAACCTTAAGAAAAGTCAAAAATCACAAATTCTTTGAGACATTATTCTTTCTTTTATAATAATTAATTTTACATGTCATATAAATGGTCAGGCAGCAACATTTACACATTAAATAATGTGAACCCTGGTCACACTTCCTAGGCTTAAATAGCTTCAGTACTCACTATACGGGTGATTTTCGTACTATTACTTAGCCTTTCTGTGCCTTTGTTTCCTCAACTGTAAAATGGGCATACTTACCATCAATATCATGAGATGGCGGTGAGAAGTAAAAGAGTTAATATTTGTATAACATTTAACACAATTCCTGATGCTTGATAAACTCAAAATAACTTACAAATTTACTTAATGTTTAATACCTATAGGTACTATACTAATAAATTTTTTTCTATTAAAAAGTATATAAATCACTAAATATCACATCAATAACCTTTGGAACATTTTCCTTCCTCTTTTTAAATTAACCTATAATCCTTAGCATGATGACAATTTTTGATGGAAATAATTAGAAGTGAGGTAATTTTTGTTTAATTTGGACTTCCTTATATGGTGGTACAAAAAAGCAGTATATGCTCATGGAGACAGTATAAAAAGAAGAAAATCCATAACTCAAGCTCCAATTCTGAGATAGACTGAAACCTGGGCAAGTCACATAATTTGATTGTTCCTTAATTTCTTCATATGCAAAATAAAACAGTTGGTTACAGTGTCGTGGATATTATAACCAAGGTCAAGGGTTCAGATTCCCATACTGGCCAGACACCAAAAACAAACAATTAGAAGTTCCCAACATCTGCTTCTTCTACCTCACAGGATTTTAGTAAAGGAACACACATACACACAAGCAAAATATCTTTTGAAAAGATGGGTCTGATTCTAATGTACCAAAAAAAGGAAAACAGAAATTACTGTTAATTCTGCTAGATGTTTCATCTACATTGTCTTATTTAATCCACACTACAATACTACTAGGTAAACTCTATTGTCCCCAACTGGTAGACAAGTAGACAAAAGCTCAGACTTACCCAGTTATTAATCAACAGTGCAGGATTTCAAACTACAACTATCAAAAATAACTAATACATTCACCATATCTGGTGAAACTACTAGGTAAACTCTATTGTCCCCAACTGGTAGACAAGTAGACCAAAAGCTCAGACTTACCCAGTTATTAATCAGCAGTGCAGGATTTCAAACTACAACTATCAAAAATAACTAATACATTCACCATATCTGGTGAAGTTCTTCAGAGAGAAAAGTTACTCAATAGATGTTTTGGCTTTTTTTTTTTTTCTCCTTTTGAAACATAATTGATTATACATATTTGTGGGGTACAGAGTTGAATATCAATATCTTGTACAATACATGATAATCAAATTGTATAAATGAATAATTAGTATATTCATCATTATACAGCATAATCATTCTTTGTGACCCTTTACCAATTTCTCACTAACCCTCCCTTCCTCTTCCTCTTTCCCATCTCCAGTAACCTCAGGTTTGTTCTCTCCTTTTGAAGTTTGATGTATTATGAATGCATTAAGTTAATGAATCAATTGTTTTTGAGTTTCTACTCTACAACTTACAAATCTTCTTGAAACTTAAATCCTTTAGTGACAGTTCGCAAGGCTAAGATTTTAATAAGGAAGGACTTTGGTTAATGTAATAGTTTCTGGTTGTTGCCATAACTAAAACTTAAAGGAAGTGAAAAGAAGCTCATTGCTAACAAGGTCAGAGATTGAGTCATTTATCTAACTATCCCTAATATAAACCAATTTCTAGCACTGCAACTTAGAAAGCCAAGCAAAGAGTTTTGGACACTGGAACACTGCCATAATTTTATATTTAGAAGCTAGCTTGTGAGCTAACAGAAAACCTCACATCAAAATAACGATCTCCCAAGTCCGAGAAGACCCTGCAGCTCCACACCCCCATTGCTTTCCCAACGGCAGGCATAACTATTAAAAACCCTGAAATGGAAAACATAAAAGGCAGCTCAATCATTGAGAGATGGTAGAAATACCAGCCATGAGCCCACAGCCCTGGATCCCCTTTTAAAGCAAAGCCAGGTGAGAAAAGCAACTGGAACAGCAGAAGAAACTGCCAAGTTCCCATCTCCTCAGACCTTCACGGGAGTTCTTTGCTAAGTCTTTCTAATGACATAGAGGCTGAATTTCTATCCTTCCTATACATGAGCTTGAAATCAACTCATTGTCAGGAAGCAGTGGTAGTATTTGTCTGGGAGTTCTTTGCTAAGTCTTTCTAATGACATAAAGGCTGAATTTATATCCTTCCTATACATGAGCTTGAAATCAACTCATTGTCAGGAAGCAGTGGTAGTATTTGTCCCTTATTTCCCCAGGAAAATGGTTAATACCTAAAGCTATTGGTAGCTTCTATTTTTAATGTAAAGGTTTAATAAATAAATTTTATGTTCACGGGGGAAGGAGGCCGATGAATTCTGAGGCAGGCTAGCCCCGTCAGGAGCAACGTCACTTCTAATCCTGCCCAAGCAGACAGCGTGATTGTATATCCTCATTAATGCTATAATTGGTATCTGGAATCTGTTCAAAAATGCCGATTTACTTTGTAACAGAGGATTATGCCTGAATTTGGAGTTCTGTGGTCTGCAGATGCTTGTGAAATTCAAATATAAAACCTGTCAGTTAAACATCTCATGAAAAGCTGTACCTTATACTAATCCGAAGGAACATGAGCAAATGCTTGAGGGGATGAAAATCCACAATATGTTTCAGTAGCTAACCACTTACAGAAACATTAACATTCCTGGACAGGGTTGCTCGCTGAGTTTCTAAAGTAACTTAGGAGCTATCAGGATTCAGTTCTTAACAGACTTCAACACAGTAGGAGGAAAATTGTCAGTCACAAGCCTCCAGTATTTATGAATTATTAATGTTGGCTTTCTGGGTATTTTTTTCAAGTTTTGCTTTTGTGTGCGTGTTCAGCTGAGTAATTCAATAGACTGATGGAGACATGAATAGATATGCTAACTAGCACCAGGGTTAACCTTTAAAGTTCGTTAAAGCTGTCAGCTTTCAATGAAATATTTTCACGTTCCTTTTTTTTCTGTGAACTGGAATATAAACATTATTTGTACACTGGGATCAGAGGTGCTTGGGAGAAAAGGAGACTCCACCCGGGCATCAATTTTTTTTTTTTTTTTAAATGAAGACACTACTAAAGGATTCATCAAGAAAGGCATCTTTAAAAACATTTCTCATTTACAAACCATGCCACCAGAATATATTCAAGGCCTACCTTTATTACAGTATTTTTCAACCAAAAAAAGAAGAAAGGTAACAGCATGTCCCGTTGCTACAAATACACTAGCAAGAAAAGGACAGGATTTGGAGAGGGAAATGGAGAGTTAGTAGAGTGCTGCAGCAGGGTGTGGACTCCCAAAGGAACAGAAAGCACCTCTCATGTTCACGGTAAAGAAGGAATATGAAGCTGGTAACAATCTTTTGTTTGAACAGGGATTCTTCTTGGAAAAACAGGCAAATGCGGTGGCTCATGATTAAACCAATTATAAAGTTTTCAAAATCTTCAAGAATTTTCTATCTATATATCTTGCTAAACAAGCCTGAATAATAAAAACCACAATGAAAACCTTTCTGCTTTAAAATCCTTCCTGTTACCCTTTAACCAAAAAGTTCTCTACTGTCTCTTTCCGTGGAATCATATGTCACCTAATATCACACCCCAGGGCTGTTCCACTGCCACAGTAAGCGACTGTCTGTTTCCATGTCCTCCTTTCACCTCATTCCCCATCAAAACAAGAAACGAGGAAACGTGAAATGAAGTAGGAGGACATGCTGCTTTTTAAAGTCTTTAACTGGCCGCCAGTTTGTGACAATTCTATTATTAAGGATGCAGAATAGGAAAGCTGCCCATTCTTGATATGTAACAATAAAAGATGCAATAAACTTAATATCTCAACCTTACTATAAAGGAATCGGTATTATTCTTCAATTTTTTTCTCTTCCACATTCCTTTGAGGTCAGCAAGAAAGATACAAGAACAGTTTTTATCAACTTCACAAAAGTAAAGAAAAAAATTGAAGCAAAGAAAATTCAGATTAATTGCCATGGCCCTAATACTCTTAGAGATACATCAACTTAACTCTTGGGTACCTAGCCAGATCAAAGACAACTAGCTTCACCTCTAATTATGAAAGTAATTTACGTCCACCAAGAGATGCCTCAAATTAGGGACCCCCAAATGTGGCCCAGACACTGGCTGTTCTCAGTATCTATGCCTCTAGAGCTGCTCCCTGCCTCCAGGAGCGAAAACAAAACAAAACAAAAAAAACACAAGTTGAGCACCTGGAGTTTATCACTTGTTCTTTTTCCTCTCCTTCCAAGCCATTTTCTTTTTTTTTTTTTCTCTCTTTTATTTTTTGAAAGCTATCTTTTATTATCATTTATAATATAGCAGCATATACTGGAGACAGTCCTTTAAATTATTAATGTGCTTTATTTGTTTTGCATTTCCAAGTACATGTCCTAGGGCATCCATCTGCTTGGGGAGATGTGTCGGGGAAAAAAATAAAAATAAAAACTGATGTAATATTCAGCATCTGACATACGAAATAAGATTTAGCAGAAAGTCAATAAGCTTAAGAGCCACGCATTTTTTTTGAGAGATAGGATTTCCCAAATGCTTTTATCTTCTCTTTTGGGAGAGCAGCGGCCATCCCTGCAGAGCCCACGCCCACTGAGTTCTTCCTACTGTCGAGAAACTTCCATTTCCACCTGAGGACGCAATGGAGGATTTCCCAAATGCTTTTATCTTCTCTTTTGGGAGAGCAGCGGCCATCCCTGCAGAACCCACGCCCACTGAGTTCTTCCTACTGTCGAGAAACTTCCATTTCCACCTGAGGACGCAATGGCAGGAACCCTCCTGCTTAATTGTAGAAGAAGGACAGACTGTAGGTAAAGAAAAACAAAACCTCCCCATTTCTGGCTTCGAGAATTACAGGGAACAGAAGGGGGGAAAGAAAAGGGATCTGAGAAGAGGTTGACTTCATTGAGGCCTCTCTCCTTGACTTGTGGGATGCCATCTTCTCCCTCTGTTTTTTACGTGTTCTTCCCTCTGTGCATGTCTGTGTGTCTTCATTTTACTTTAATTATCTCTTTAATTGTCCTGTCTTCAAATACGGTCACATTTGGGGGTACAGAGGCTTAGGGCTTCACCACATGAATTTTCAGAGGACACAATTCAGCCCATAACAAATGCCTACATAGGAGATCATACTGCTGGCTACAGTGATGGGGTCAGGGATGAGCACATTCCTCAAAGTCACGCCAACAAGATTTTTCTTCTCTGGGGAAAATAAGGGTCTCCTTATCCATTGGGATTACCAGCTGTGGGAATATAGCCAGAGTTGGTCAAATGTCCCTTCCCATACCTGCGTTGGGCTAGAGTCACTCCCCCCAGACCACATGGACTAGTGCGGGGAAAGTGTGGCACACAGCTGTGCATGTTCAAGGCAGATAGGCACCAGCAGAGTGTTGAGGTGAGAGGACAAAGCTCGACTGTGCTCCAGTCTCCAATCCAGGTGTCGTTGGGCTAGAGTCACTCCCCCCAGACCACATGGACTAGTGCGGGGAAAGTGTGGCACACAGCTGTGCATGTTCAAGGCAGATAGGCCCCAGCAGAGTGTTGAGGTGAGAGGACAAAGCTCGACTGTGCTCCAGTCTCCAATCCAGGTGTCCCCATCAGGGATATCTGCCTGGGGGAAGCATCTTTGGTAAATTCACAGAATAACAGCCCTGTTATCCTTACAAGGAGATCAGGGGATATTTATTTGCTAGACAGGCAGAACTACCCAATGTCCACTACACTTTTCCATAGCCCTCTATCCCAGTCCCCCACACCTTCCTACATTTTCTTACATGCATTTTCTACGCATTCTACAGTTTCCAGGTCCATAAACTTTGGTCCACTAAATTTCACATAGATAGAGCTTGATCTGTGTTAAACTACCCAGAGCCTTGTGAGGAAGGTCCACAGGGACATTCCTCATCAAGCCACTTAGGATACTTCCATCATTTCTCTTACATCTTTCCCACATCGTGCATCTCTCACACACAGACCCCCCTATGCTACAGTTTACTTCAGTCTGCACCCCAGTTCTATCCCTCAGTGCCTTGGGCCATGCTACTATGTGCATTTTACCAAAGCCTCCTTTCAGGTCCAATGTTTGGGTTTGTGTGTATGTGTGTGAATAGTATTTTGTTGTTGTTGTTGGCTTATTGTAACAGAGTTAGATCAGAGAAGCAGAACTGGTATGAGTGGTCTCATAAGGAATTTATTATAGAGGTTACACTGCAGGTGATTGTGGGAGCTGGGGAAGACGTCTGTGCAGTTACCATAGGTCAGCCAGACTGCAGAAGGAGAGGGAGCTGGATGCAGAGGAGAGCAAGACACACTGGAACCCATGAGAGCAAACTAGAACTTGCACCTGCTTTTCACCACCTGCAACCCCTGCCACAGGTGATCTGCAGGAACAGCCGTGCATGGGTGTGGGTGCGGCCCCATGCAGAAGGTCAGCTGGCAGAGCCATGACAATGGATGTTAGCTGCCACCATGTCTGACATCCTGCACAAAACTTCCAAAAATAGCAAAATGGCTTAGGCTTCACTTTGGCCTTCCAAATCCTGTGTGAATTTTCCTAGTAGCCAACTTTAACTGGAAACCAAAGAGGAAAGAGTATTCTGGGAAATGTAGTTTCAGTTAGCTACACTGTACAAGTCACTAGACTTAATAAATCTAGATGTATTCATTTACTTATAAAGCTGTTGTCCACTTTTTTAACTGTACTACACCTAGGTCCATGTTAAGAGTCTTCTCAGACAGATGTATCCACAATAAAATTAAGATGTGTAAACCTTGACTAATGGTTAATATAGGCAAATGTCTTCAGCTAGAAAGAATCATGGAAAGACCATGTTGAAAAATAACCATTTCTTAGTCTAAATATGTCATACTTTGTATGTCTGCTACAGTTTATACCATAAATTCACATGGATTATTAGTCAAACATCCAGTTTTCCCCCAAGCTCTGCAGAGCCCAAGCGCCACTGACCTACCATGGAGTACCTACCTCACAAGACTCCTGGCCTTACCCACGTGGGTCTTCCATTGGTTTTGTTTTAACTAACAGTTTTGGGAAACTTAAAAGGTCAAACCAAAGCTGTTTTCATGCTGATATGTCACCAACAGTGTAGGTTTCTAGTGTGCAATATAAAGTCTAATTCCAGGGGATTGGCTAAATATATTTCGATTTCATCTATACGATGGAGAACGATTTTGCTAATACAACTAATATCCTTGAAAAGCATATGTAATTTATCAGCATTATGTTAATTAAAAGAAAGCAAATTACATAAGAAGATATTCTCATTTCTGGAATCCACGGCCCATCTGTGCGATAGAACTGTCCACACGCAGATAAGTCGACTCTGGGTGCCGCGCTCTAATGTTTGTTGCTGGCAGCCAGGATTCATGCGAAGGAGAGACACTAAGCATATGATATGAACTAAGTTAGGAACTTGGTTTGTCTTTTATCCTTCCACTCTACTTGGCTTTAGAAACTTCAAAAGCTGCAAGATGCGTAAAGTTTATCTGGATTATCTTGTCATTTGGAGCACTCAGATGTCTGCTTCAATATGCCTTGGAATCACGACTGCCAAAAGAAAGTGACACTTTGTGCTTCTCACATAGCTTTTTACCCAAAATCCCAAAGCATTGGCAAAATGTTAGTTTTGCCTCCCATCACTTCTCTAAAAAACTCAGGATAAAGTCCAGGACAATTTGACTCATAAACTTTATCAATTAATCCAAAAATAAACTGTCAAGGGCATGCTTCTACAAATAGACACGTAGCAGTTCCTAATCCATTCTCCTAAAAGCTCTGCATCCCACAAAGCTCTACCAGCAATGTGGAAATTAATAAAAACTTACTCCATCCTCAGTCTAAATAGAGTACATATATACATAGAAGAATAATGACTTGTACCTAAAAAACAAAATGCCAAATTTCTTGGCTTCCTCTGGAACATACCATACTTTATTTTTCTTTCTGCATCTTTGTGCTGGACTTTCAACTTTTAAAATTAAATAATCATTCTTTGCTATGTAAATTCATAACAGGAGTGCAACCAGAGATACATGATTTCCTGAAATATTAGTCTGTGGCTATGTGATGCTGATTTACAGCTGCTTTAGGGATTATTGGGTAGAAGCCATTCTTTTTACCCCCCATCCTCTGTTACCAGCTTGAGGCATCCACATGATGAATACCCTGCTCAGGCATATCCTGTAACAAGCGGCACAACTGAGATAAAGACTGTCACATGCCAAACTATTTTTTCATTATTTTATTCCAGCACTATAATTACGTAACAAAGATTTCATAAATATAAATTTATTTGATGTCAAAATCCAGGATATTTTGAAAGAGTAAATCATCTTCATTTATATTCTAATACTCTAAAGCCATTTATTTGGTAATTGTTGCAATGTATATTTTTTAGTTGATTTTAGCATCTATTAAAAATTTGCAGTAGATATTTGTTTATTCATATGCATGATTTTAAGAACCTGGGATTTCAATAAAGTAAAGAGTTACTAACTCTTCTCTGGATGTGTTTAAGAAAACTATTCACAAATTTAGTAAAATAAATTACAGTAGGGTTTATAAATACATGAATGAATATGGGTTATATTTTAAAAACTGGAATTTTTCGGTTTTATTTTTATTCCACACATTTAATTTTGAAATAAATAGGTTGCTACATACCATCATAATTGTGGACAGACAGGGGTCACCAGGAAACAATAAAACTGTCAACACAAACTAATGACAACTGAGCACAGGGTAGCAAATAGGACATGAGTGTTTTATGAGAAAAGGTCAGGAGGTTCAAGTCACAGGGAAGAAAGATGGGTTTTTGCCATCCATACCAAACACACTTTACAAGTTAATTAGGCTTCTAGAATTTGTTCCAGATGGTGGAGAAATAGCATGGGAGATGGATATACACCAACCATGGAGGAGTCAGGGATGATACACAGAGCAAAGGCTGGTGTTGAGGAGATCAGGGAACCAGAAGAACACAGAGATGTGGGGCTCAGGACAAGAAGAGACTAGGGCAACATGAAGCCAGTGCTGGGGGCTGAGAGATTGTATTGTCCGTGAAGTGGGAAAATAGCAGGGGTCTCAAGGCAAGGCATGCTGGCCAAGGCTACAGGGCACATAGCTGTCCTCACCAGCTCTTTGCGGCCCTCAAATACAGATGTAAACAACAACTAACCCTCCGAACCAGAGGTGGTGTGATGCAGCAGGACTTTCCCAGCTCAACGAGGGGTATTGAGTGTAAAAACAATGCATGTCAGACAGGTCTGGACTTACAATGGTTCAGCTCACGACTTCTTGACTTCATGATGGTGCAAAAGTGATATGCATTCGGTACAAACTGTACTTCAATGTAGTATGTAATAAATTGCATGAGATACTCAACATTTATTATAAAATAGGCTTTGTGTTATTTGATTTTGCCCAACTGTAGGCTACTGGAAGTGTTTTGAGAAGGTGTAAGGGAGGCTAGGCTAAGCTATGAGTTCAGTAGTTTAGGTGTACTAAAAGCAGTTTCAACTTACAATATTTTCAACTTACAATGGGTTTATCGGAATGTAACCTTACTGTTAATCAAGGAGCATCTGTACACACTCCCTGTGTCTCAATCTGCTCACTCTTAAACACTTACATTTTTTTGAAGATTCCATACACACACACACACACACACACACACACAGACAGACACACACACACATATATGTATTCATCCATTACTGTTGCTTATAACAATATATACAGAACTGGGTATTTTACAAAGAAAACGAAATTAATTGCTTACAGTTTCAGAGGCTAGGAAATCCAAAGTCCAGGGAACACATCTGGTAAAGGCTTTCTTTGGTGGTGACTTCAGTGACGGCAGGTATTACATTACGAAAATGGTGGAGCAGAGAGAGACTAACTTCCTTATTCACTCTCCTTTTAAAGCCCTCCAAACCATGCCCCAACCACCATTTTAATCTATTCACTATGTCGTGGTCCTACAATCTAATCACCTCTTCAAGGCCCCACCTTTCCCCACCCTCAACAGTTAGTTACAGTGGGGATTTAAGCTTCAGTGAGGTTGGGGGCAGGGGCATACAGTCTACGGCAATATATAAACATGTTATGCAAAACATTTATTATAATAGTATGCATCCTATATACACTGAATTATAAGAATGATACATTGCAAACATTTCTTAACAATAAGCTGTGACTTGTTACTATAGTGTGAGGCAGGCTGGACTAGGGTGAGATGTGCAAGGCACTTGCTTCAGGCACAAAATTTAAGGGTGCGTAAAAATCTCAGCGATCAAGAGAAATAACATTTTTTTAAAAGATTTTTAAAAGATAGTGATTATTTATCCATGATGAACAAAATATTAAAATTTAAAATAAAGATAGGACCTCACACTGGACCTCCATAATTCACCTCACTCCCCCACCCAAATCCCGGTCGTCTTGTATCCCTGGTCTTTTGTATTCTCATTACAGAGATTTATGTCAGCATCTCCATAAATTTTTCACTGGAGAACCAAATGTCTCGCTCAACTCACCCTGGTATGAAGTACGTGATAAAAAAGATGGGACACACTTAACAGTCTTCAGTCCCTCTAAATGTCCCTCCCTATGAAGCCTCCAGCATTTCTACAAAGTTTCAACAGCTATAGGAGCAGTTTTTATGCATCCTTAGGTGCCATATTACCCTCCAAACTCCAGTTCCCAGCTGCTCAGAGTCCTGCAGATCTAGTGCCCTCGTTCTAGAGATAGAATTGATAGTATTAGGTTCTGCTGATTTAACATTATCTGATTCCTATGTTCTCCCATTAGACTATAAATTCCAGGGGGACCAGAACCCTTCATCTTTACTATCATTATATCACCAGCATCTACTTCAGTTCCTTATACACAGCACACACCCAATAAATACTTGTTAAATAAACAAAGAACTCTTCCATAGGTTATACTCAGAGGTGAACAAAATCAGAGATAAAGCAACTCCCAAAATAAAAGAAAAAGTTAATGGCAGTTGACAAAATGAGTTAGCAGCATTGCCTAAACTGCAATTTAAAGAATTTATATTCAGAAAGAGACAGATGACTTAAAAAATAAATCAGCGAATGCACATTTGACACATTTGTCTAGAGCAGGAGCTCTTTGCCTGAGGTCCAGTAGGGAAATGTCTTTGAAAAGACAGAACCCTTGAAATTGATTGCAAACTGTATATGTATGCACATTTGAGAGAGGAGGGTATGTAGAAGGCTCATGGATTTTTCAAAATCTCATTCGTATTTGGTTAAAAATCATTGCTTTAATGGAAAAAAATCATTGCATAAATGGAAAAGCTTATCCCAGACTTGGTCCAATAAAACATTTTCTATAAAACAAAATACGACTACTTGTTGGTGCATTCGACTTGAACCTGGTGGGCTTCTCACCCACCTATGGAATTTTTTAGTGGCTCCAATGATACCACACTTTGAATTCTGTTACTACTATCAGGCTCAAAGTACATCTCTCTCCATAAGTGTTTTAAAGTCCATTATTCAACATGTGCTTGACAGGCTGGAGCCCTGCCAGAGACGGATAGAAATATCACATAAAGTATCCCAACATTAGAGCACTTTGCAAGCAGCCCTCACCTCTGGTCATTTTCCAACCTCACCAGTACTGGAAGGAAAAATGTCTTTGTGTGACCTCTGACTGTGCTTTCTTTATTAGTGTCTGCCCTCCACTTTGCCCCAAAGTTCCTGCACACTCAGACCTATAAGTGCTCACAAGTACATAGAACTCGGCAGGAATCTTGGTTCATCTCACCCAGTTTCCACACAGAGCCAGGGGATTAGAGGAAAGTCAAACAGGTCAGATTTTATTTCCCACCCTCACCCTGCCTCCTCCCACATACACTCCAGAGAAGTATTTTTGTTCTGTGTAATATTTAGTTTGGAAGAAAATTAGTTTCCGTTATAAAGGGTACACTCAGCAGAGGAAGAGACAAAGCATTAAACCATTCTATTACACAGGACTCTTTTGGTAGCAATAATAAAAACACAAGTCAAACTGCCTTAAGGGGAAAACAAAGTGGAGGGATTTTCCAGCTGATTAATGAAAAACTACAGGGTTCCCAGGAATCCCTGGCTTCAAGCAAGGCTGGATCAGGGACTCACACAGGGTGTTTAGCACTGGAGTTCTCACCATGCTGTGGTTCAGCCCTCTCTGTACTGGCTTCGTTCTCAGTCTGACCCTTCATCATGGCTGCAAGACAGCTGTAGCAAGCCCCAGACATTCACCCTCACACCTTAGCAACTTCAGCAGACGGAGAGCCTAATTGCTCAGCAGTGCCAGATTAAGTGCTAAAATTGAATCTCATTGTCCATGTCCTGTCATGTGTCCATTCCCGAGCCAATCATTGTGAGCAGAGGTTATGGAACGTACTGATTGGCCAGACATGAATAACATGCCTGTATTTGGAGCTAAGGCGTTAAATCAGCCTCATCAGAGGACCTAGAGTAAAGGGCAAGTATTTTCTCAGGGTGCAGTTAGCGGAAGAAAAGAAAATGATGCTGGGTGGTTTAAAGAAACAAACATGCAAAAACCAGACCCCATTACAAATGGGAAGACTAAGTGATGTGGCCTAGTCAAATGTAATTCAGGAATGACAGAGATGAGACAAAATCTGTATGTCTTTACTTCTAATGGAGGTGGGTATGTTAGTTAGCTTGGGCTGCCATAACAAAGTACTACAGACTGTGTGGCTTAAACAACAGAAATTTGTTTTCTCACTGTTCTGGAGGTCAGAAGTTTGACATCAAAGTGTTGGCAAGGCTGATTTCTGCTGCGGCCTCTCTCCTTGGTTTGTGGATGGTTGACTTCTCCTGTGTGTTTACATGGTCTTCCCTCTGTGTGTGTCTGTCTCCTAATTTCTTCTTCTTACAAGGACACCAGTCATATTAATTAGGTCCCACCCATATGACCTCATCTCAGCCTAATTACCTTTTAAATGCTCTGTCTCCAAATACAGTCGTGTTCTGAGGTGCTGGAGGTTAGGACTTCTGCATATGAATTTGGGAGGGACATGATTCAGCCCATAACAGTGGGTTTCATTATACATAAATAAGTGAATGTAAACACACAGAAAGAGACCATGCACAAAGGCAAGGGTCTGAATGCCCACACTGCCCTGACAATACATGCACACAGGAACATACATGTGCTGGCCAAATCCCACAGCACATGCGTGTGCACCAAAGACAATTGAAACGGGTCAACTGCCTTTTTCCCTCCAAATTTAGATTATGTAAACCCTTTTTATAACAAGGCTAATGTATTTTTTTTTCCAAGTTAACTACTTTACAAAGTAGAAAGTTCTCATATTAAATTTTTATCAAATAAGATAAATCCTTTCCAGCATTTATACAAATGTCAGTTTCAACATTATCTTTTTCACACTCCTTATGCACAGGGCAATAAGAAATGGAAAGTACAGAGATTAATTTAGGTAACAATTACCATAATTCACAATTGCATTAGCACCTATTAAGGTTCATTGTTCTGTGGAAATTTTAATGATACATTCCTGAGTGAATAAAAGCAGAAGACGATTGGAAATAAAATTGTTTCTATGTATGCTGACAGGACTGCTGAGTGTAATTATACATTTCGGAGGCGACCTGTTTGGAGTTTACTCCATAATTTTATGTAAGTGTTAAATAACTTCACATGTTCTTCCTCCAGGGTTAAATGCTAATTTGTGTTATTTCAACAAGGGGAGTGCTGCAGGGTTATTAACGAACTTGCTCTGCCAATGAAGCCGTTTTCTGAAAGTAGCTCCACTTACTTCAAAAGGATAGAGGATCTAGTTTTTCTCCATTTGACGTATTATTAGTGGGCTGCCAAATTTTTAGTTCTGAAAACATCTCTTTATTCTTAAGCAAAAACCCAAAAGTGAGAAGTTGTCCTCTTAACTGTAATGAAGCTCATTCATAATGTTGCTTTGCACCAACTTTTTCAGTCCCCCCAAAAAGCAGATAGATAGAAAACCCTGAAATACTCCCAGGGACAATAATTTTAAAATATAGATCAAATGGCTTTATATGTCTAGATTTCTTCCAGTTCCTAGAGACTAAAATGGAGCCAGCAAATAGTAGGTGGTGTTTTTAAGTATGTGTTGAATGTAGGAAAATTCCCAATCTTCCCAAACCCTCATTAAACAAATGAGAATTAAATATGCTGACACATAGTGGGTCTGCTCTGTTTCTGCAGAAATGCTCACCCTTATTACCAACATATATGCATACATTCCCCCAAATCAATAAAGAACCAGAACAGGCATAGATGGAGAACAGAGAAGACATAAAAACCAACAAATTCATTTAAGAGGTCTGAGAAACAAATAATAATTTCTCCTACAATTTTATTATCGTATCCCAAAGTGAGACAATCAAAATACTCTTCTTTCATATTGCAAGATACTTTGGAGGTGAGGTTAAAAGACAGTCACATCACTAGATTTGGCCTGTGATCTGACAGAGAATAACTGTGGGATGTGAGCTTTTGATAGAGCCTCTAAGCTCATCTGGTGAGAAAACACAGCCAAAGCTTGACAATGGCACCCAGATTCCCAAAGCCAGACCATGGCAGAGCCAGCACGGGATGCTGGGTGGCCTAACTCCCAGACCCGTGTCCTCCCTCTCTCACACACAGCCCAAGCCAAGGCTGACCAAGCTGGAATATCCTTCCTGCTTTCTCTCCATACAGGGCAGCTTTGTGGGGTGAAAGGAGCACTGGCCATTGATTTAGACAGAGTCAGGATGAGTTTCAGTTCTGCTGCTTACATGGGGGACAGTTTGGGCCAATTACTAACTTTCTGAACTACACCACCTCTGTAACAAGGACGTGTGAATGGTCAACGGACTTGGTATTAGGAAATGGCAGGAAGGATGCGGGAGGCCTGAAATGGGCCAAAATAGTAGTGACAGAAGGATGAAAATACATCCTGTCTGTATCTGCTGAGGCTTTCCTGGAACAGGTTGATCTTCCAGTCACAGAGGGAATTGGTAAGATGGAGAATTAGTGAATGTCTTAATATTTATTTGAGTTCTTAAAGATAAATCATCACCAAAGCACTACAGGAATTGCACTAACCCCCAACATCATGTGCAAACATAACTATATTATTCAACATTTTGATAATCTAGACCATGAAATTTATTATTAATCTGCACAATTTTTAGTCTCCAGTCTCTGGAGATCAATATACTACACTTCCCAATTACATGGTCATATCAATTATTTCTCTCGAATATATGTCAATATGTAAGGTGTCAGTCAGAGTGTTGATTTTTCTGTCAGTGCAAAAGTTCACCAAGTCAAGTCTCATTTTGAGAAACATTCCCCAAGTAGAGTGTCATGGTGAATATCATCATCAAAATCCCAATCAGCAAACATGAACTGACTTTCTCCACTAGGCAGAGGGTTCGTTCCAAAAGGATCTGGTATCTAGTTGGTAGAGACCAAATCATAATAAAAGTTTACAGTTGTCTGAACTCCATAGGTTGTTGCCTGAATTGCATTTAAGTTCCCTACTTGGATTTTACTTCCCTTTGTGAGATCCCACTTCTCCAATATCTCTTTGCCTTCTCTGTTCTATTCCAAACGTGCTTATGCCTCCTGTTCTACTAATGCAAAACATGTTTCATAGATAGTTTCTTCTATCTCAAGTTTTGCCAACTTTATCCCAGTTTCACAAACACATATACAGAGATGTCACATGTAGTGATAACATGGCCTAGAGTAAGATAAAACATAAGCCAATAGTGGATAAATTTTAAAACAAGGCACTATTTTGGTGATTCAGATAGCAGATGTCAACTCGGAATATATAGTGGCACATATCAGGAGACAACTGCTGCTGAGAATTTAGGAACTACAAATAACTATTGAATCACTTCCCAAACAACTCACCATGCTAAGGGAAAAATCAAAAATAGAAGTACACTCAGTACTTCAGTTTGTCTCCAAAGTTAGGGGTCTTGATTATACTTATTTGTATTCTTAAATACTCTTACCGATATGAGTTAAGTCTGTGTTCATCACCACCAGAACTAAAAGTGCCCTTCCTGTCAATATCTGTCTTCTTACCCAGTTTTATTTTCCAATAAGGTACTTAAATTTTTGAAAATGTAAATGTTTTTTAATTTATCTGTCTTTCCCGTTAGAACCACGCTGAATGAGAGCAGGGACTGTCTTGTTTATTGCTTATCTCCAGGACTAGAAGAGTCTCTAGCATATAGTAAATGCTTGATACCTGTTTTGAAAGAATAACTGAGTGCACGTGGTATTTAGTGGTAGAAGAGTTACTTAGGTGATCACCTGCAGACATCCAAAATCAACTGCCTGCAGAAGGCAAGGCGCTGGATGATCAAGTAGCTGATGCTATAGAACATGTTAGTAGAAATAAGGACTATAATGGTACTGGTTAGTTGCAGTTGCTTCTAAATAAACTAGAGAACTTTGGAAAAGAAAATGATGAACTCAGGGTTTTGAATTCCCAACTCAAGGTCTGGATAAGAAATCAGAACACTTCTGTGAATGCCCTAAAACAAAAACAAAAACAAAACAAAACAAAACAAAACAAAAAAAAACCCTTTTTCTCCTACAAAGGCAGGGCCAAGATTTCTGTAAAAGAAACTCAAAATCTAATTTTTCTGGTGGTTAAATTAAAAGACAAATTGAATTCACAACTTTGAATTATGTTAAAGTTGGGACTTTAAAATTGATTAAGAAAGAGTAGGACCCTAAAGATTGGAATGGGACATGTGGACAGATTCCACTGAAGCTGGAGACCATGTACCCCTAAATTCCACAGACTTCCCTTTGCAGATAGAAACCCTTCCTTCCTGACTGAGGTTAGTATCACCTGGCCTGAGACCGCGATAGGTTCTCCCTAGGGGAGAACCCTTGCAGGAGTCTGCTGATCCTCCTGAAAACTCTTCACGGCCTCTTGCTTCTAGACCTGTAACCAGATCAAGTCTCGCCAGGCCCCAGAGTGTCACTTACAAAGTGTGAACCATGAGAGTTGAAAATGGTGAAGTAGGTAGCTCTAAGAGCTCGTCAGTCCACAGAAACATTGAAAAATCAAGGGAAAAAAATGGAAAGAATCAACTTTGTCAGAACTCTGGGAAATAGTCAAGTGAGGTTTGCATCAATCAGGTAAGAGCTGAATCAAGAAAAAGGCAACTTAAGATAAGAGAGTTTTGCCACCTTTCTACCTGCCCTTGCCCCACCCTCTCCCTGACTGGGTAGTGGTCTTTAAGAAGGCAGCCCATGTTCCCAGGGGGTCCCCGGTCCCTTGTTCCAGAAGGAGCAGAGAAGACCATATTCTCAAAGAATTGTGTTTGTTCTAACCTGTCTGGGGATTACCCAAAAAACTGAGACAAGGTGTTTGCCTTCGTTTTACCTAACTTGGAACTCACTTGGGGCAGAAAAGCAGCTACAGCTACTCAGAGGCTATTCCTAGATGGGGGGATGGAAGAGGAAGCCATAGGGGTGAGTGAAAAGGAATATTGTTCAGCAAGGGATGTGAACTGTCTCCAGCAGTGCCCCTGGCTGCAGCCAGGACCTCCTGTCTCCTGCAGCCACCTGGGGAAGCTCCCATTGAGAAACCTTGTGCAAACTTTCCATCAAGGTCACTGCAGACGGGGAGCTGCAGAATGATCAGGGGAGCAGAACATCTGTGCTGTGGGAGCCGGTGGAGGAAGCTGCTCCCTCTGTGACCCCCTGGGGAACTTCAGCTCCCCTGAGGATCCAAACCCTTTGACCTTGGTGTTATAGCACCGTGCTCTAACCAACTGAGCCAACCAGCCAGCCTCTTTAATTTACTTTAATCCAAAATAATGCTTCAGTATTTCCTTGATTTTCATGACCCTGACACTTATGAAGTTCCCAGTTATTCTGTAAAATGTTCCTCCCTTTAAGTTTGCCTGTTGAATTCAGATTATCTATCTGTATTAGTCAGGGTTCTCCAGAGAAACAGAAACAGTAGAGCATACATATAAAATGAGATTTAACTGCAGTTGGCAAGCTGGAAACTCAGGAGAGCTGATGGTGTAAGTTCCAGTCCAAAAGCTGACAGGCTTTTTTAGTTCAAGTCAGAGGCCGGAAAAGACCAATGTCCCAGCTTAAAGCAGTCAGGCAGGAGAAAACTCCCCCCTACTTGGAGGAGTCAGCCTTTTTCTTCTATTCAGCCTTCAACTGATTGAATGAAACACCCACACTGCTGGGGCAGGCAACCTGCTTTACTCAGTCTACTGATTCAAATGTTAATCTCGTATTTAAAAAAAAAAAAAAACCTCCCAGACACACCCAGAATAATGTTTGCTGAAATATCTGGGTACCCTATGGCCCAGTCAATTTGGCACATAAAATTAACCATCACATCATCTTTGACAACAATAACTCAGGATTGATTTGCGTTCTTATTGCATCCAGATGATGTTCACTTTGAATACCACCCTATGGCCCAGTCAATTTGGCACATAAAATTAACCATCACATCATCTTTGGCAACAATAACTCAGGATTGATTTGCGTTCTTATTGCATCCAGATGATGTTCACTTTGAATACTTGATTATGTGCCTAGGTCTTTTTCATTGTAAAATTACTCCTGTCCCTTTTATAATCAATACGTACTTTGGGGGTAGATGCTTTGAGTGTATTAAATACCCTGCTGCTCATCAAACTTTAAATTTATTAATTAGTTTATTTATATCATCATGACATCATATAATCCTTTTTTATTCAATAGGATATAATCTGCTAGTATGATTGTATACCTTGAACTTCAAATTGTCCCAAATCTGGCCATTGGGAGTCTCTTCAATCTGGCTTCTGTGATCTTTGACCTGTGTTTTCTATGTCTTCTCTAAGAAATATTGCCTAAGCTGAGGCCACAAAAAAGTGCTCCTGTGTTTTCTTCAAGTAGCATTATTGACTTTTTAGGTCTATAATGTACCTCAGATTGATTTATGTGTGTGGTATGAGGTAGGAGTCGAGGGTTTTTTGCATATAGACATCCAATTGTTCCAGCAGCCTTTGTTGAAGGGATTTTCCTCTCTCTGTTAAGTTGCTTTGTCACCCTGATTAGTGCACCTTTGTATAAATCTTGAAATCAGGTAGAATAAGTTCCCTAATTTTGTTCTTTTTTGTAAGATTGTTTCAGCTGTTTGTATCCATCAGGGTTCTCCAAAGAAACAGAACCATCAGATTATATGCAAAAAGAGATTTATTTAAAGGAATTGGCTTACACAGTGTGAAGGCTGGCAGGTCCAAAAGCTGTAGGGCAGATCGATAGGCTGTAAATTCTCAGGCAGGAGCTGATGCTGCAGTCTTGAAGAAGCAGAATTTCTTCCTCGAGGAAACCTCAGTTTAGCTCTTAAGGCCTTTCAACTGATTGTCTGAGGTCCACCAACATTATCTAGCATAACCTCATTTCCTAAAGCCAACTGATCGTAGATGTTAACCACATCTGCAAAATACACAGAACCACCTAGATTAGTGTTTGATTGGATAACTGGCTCCTCTAGCAGCCTAGCCTCGTTGACATGTAAAACTAACTACCACATCATTTGTGGCCTTTGCCTTTCCAAATCAACTTGTCAATTTCTATTAAAAAGACAGCTGGGATTTTGGTTGAAATTGTATGAAATGTATAGATTAATTTAAGGAGAAGTGACACATTGATACTGAGTGCTCCAATCCATAAGCATGATATATCTCTCCATTTACGTAGATCTTCTTATTTTCTCTCACCCATGATTTGTAGCTTTCGGTGTAGAGGTCCCACACATATTTCATAAATCTGTCTCTAGGTATTCGATGTTTCTGACAATGTTTTTATATTTTATTTTCTACTTATTTATTACCAGTATATAAAAATAAAATTGAATTTTATATGTTCAGTCTGTGTCCTAATATTGCTATATCCAAGTATTAGTTCTAATAACTTTCTTTGAGACTCCATAGAGGTTCCAGCTACAAAATCATGTCATCAGCAAATAAAGAATTTTACCTTTCCCTTTCTGCATGCCTTTTACTTAGTTTTTTCCTTTTTGCACTAGCTAGGAATTCCAGTACAATATTGAATAGAAGTGGGAAGAGTAGGCATCCTAGTCTTATTTCCAATCTTAAAGCATTTAATCTTTTATCATCAGGTATGATATCTACTAAAGGATTTCTATGGATGACATTTCTTAGATTGACGAAGTTTCCTTCTATTCCTAGTTTACTGACAGTTTTTATCAGAAATAGATAACACATTTTGTCAAATGTTTTTCTACATATAGTATAATGATTATATAATTCTCCTCCTTTAAGCTGTTAGTGTGGTGAATTACATTAAGTGATTTTCATATGTTAAATCAACCTTCCATTCTTGGGATAAACCCAGTTTGATCATAGGGTTTTATACTTTTAGCATATTACAAGATTTGTTTTGCTAATATTATGCTAAGGATTTTTGTGTCTATGTTAACAAGGGATGTTATTCTGTATTTTTATTCGGTTGAAAAGTTCTTGTCTAGTTTTTGTACCAAGATTATAATTACGTCATAAAATTAGTTGAGAAGTGTCCCTTCATTCACTATTTCCTGAAAGAGTTTTTGCATAAATGGTATTACCCTTATCATTATTATTACTATTACTATGATTATTAGTATTTGTAATGTGTGATAGAATTCACACAAAAAGCCTTCTCGGATTGAAATTTCCTTTATTGAAAAGTATGCAATTACAAAATTAATTTCTCTAAGAAATATAGGACTATTAAAGCTCCTTTTATTTGTTTATGAGTTTTAGCAGTTTATTTTTGAAGATTTGTCCATTTCATTTAAGTTGTGGAATTTATTAGCATAAACTTCTTCATGGTATCTCCTAATTTTTCTCTTGACATCTACATGATACATAGTGATGTCCCCTCTTTTATCTCTGACATTGATAATGTTTTCTTTCATGTTTCTTGGTCAACTAGAGATTTATCAATTTTATTTAATTTTTTGAAGAACTAACTTTTGCTTTCACTGACTTTCTTTATCTGCTTTCTGTTCCATTAATGTCTACTCTTATTTTCATCATTATAAGGGATTCTTCTGCTTTTTGTTTTTGTCTTTTTTTTTTCTTTTTAAGGTGGAAACAGGGCCAGTGATGATATTTTGACAAATTATGTTTTTACTATCATTCAGTTCAAAACGCTTTCTAATTTTCTTTGGTACTTGTCTATCTCAAGGATTATAAATTAGTGTGCTACTTCATTTCCAAGTATTTGTTATTTTCTGGGTAACTTATTTTTTACTGGTTTCTAATTTAATACCATTGTAGTCAGGAAACGTACCCTGTACAATTTCAATCATTTGAAACTTATTGAAGCTTGTTCTATAACACAGATTTTGGTCTATTTCATTGAAAATTACATGTGCTTCAAAGAAGAATATGTTTTCTCCTTTTGTTGGGTGCATTTTCTATACATTTAAATTAGATCAAGTTGTTTGAAAGAGTTTTGCAAATGTTTGTAACCTTACAGCTTTATCGACTATATATTACTGAATCTCCAATGGTGACTGTGGATTTATTTATAATTTTCTTAGTTCTGTTAACATTTGCTTCATGAATTTGGGAGCTTGGTTTTGGGTGCAGATGACTTTATAGTTACACCTTCTGTGTTCTTTTTTATTGATTGCTTTAGAGATTATAATATGATTTTTAAAATCACAATGTGCATTCAAAAAATACTCTCTTACTTCAAAAAAATTCAGAAAACTTTACCAAAATATATTTCAATTATTACATTCCTACCCTTTTTGTTCTTGTTGCTATGTATTTAAGTTCTATATTTAGCTCTACATTTAGTAGTTAAAAACCCCATTTTTTTACAATTTTATACATTTCATTTATATATATATATATATTCACATACATGTGAATAATTTTTTAAAGTTTTTATATTTATTGACATTCAGTTTTTAGAAAGTTCTCATTTATTATCTCTTCAAATATTGTTTCTCCATTCTTTCTTTTCTCTTCAATTAAATGCATGTTAGAGGTACTCTTTCTACTCTTAAATAATTTATGGGAGTCTTATAAAGGAAAAAATATAAATGTCAAGCCATGTGGACTAAAATTACTCCAATTTTAATATTATTTAAGCACATAAAATCATAAAAGTAGGAGAAAACTCTTAAAAGTTATAATTCTTGCCTTAGTATGAAACCAGAGCAGGGTTTGCAAATTAAATCAAACACAGCTTCAAAACTAACACAAATCAAAGTAAATTTATTTTATTTGAGCAATTAGATGATATTATTTTCTTGAAACAAAATTGCACTGTATAAAGCACGTGTTATATTAGCATCAATGGCACAGGTTCTTTGAGTTAACCATGCTTGTACCACAATATCCCAATGATAAGTCAGGTTGTTCAATTTTTTTCTCTATTTGAGGTGCCTGAAAACTTTCATTTGCAGTGCATACTGTGACATCATCAGCCCTTCTTCCAACACGAACATAGCATTTCCTTTAAAGTTATCTCTGCTGTGCCCTCATTAGCTCCAAATAATTAAGATAGTATATTTTCCAGCAACCCATCATTTTTCTGATGACAATTATGAATCTCAATTCATTAATTTAAGAAATTAAAGTCTTGTTCAAGAAAAGTGTCTTCAAATGAGAATTGTTATTGTAAAAGAGAAATTTTGTGTTTATTTAAAGTATTCCAAATGGGTACAGTGGCAGACATGAGACAATTACTGTCATTTTAATATTATGAGTCACTTATTATTATTCACTTAAAGGCAACCAGACTTGTTTAACAACATATTAAAATATAAATGTGTTCACTTTGGACACTTACTTAGCAACAACTTGGTTGTAAAAATAAACACAAGTTAGATCACTGAGGTTGAGAGGCAGTATCCAGTTATAAGGTGGTTATTCAGATAATTCAAATGATGAATATGTTAAGTTTTCAAATTCCCATGTAAATAAAAATACAGTATTTTAAACTTCTCAGAAAGAACTCTTGGATCTCTGAGAACATGTCTATGATTGAATCCCCCAAGGAACTACAGAACTCAATTTGAGAAATGCCATCTTAGAGGAATGTAGCAACTTCAAGGAAAGTGCTTGACCAATACCCATTTAAGTGATGGAAAAATATGTTGTTGGTCAATTAAGTTGTTGACCTGTACTACAGCCAAAGACCATTAAAAAAAAATTAAGTAGCCTTTCTTATGTGAAACTTAAATTTCAGTCGAAGAAATTAATGACCATTTATTCTGATTCTGTCCTTGATAGATATAGGAAACAGTAGTATTCTCTTTCAGGTGATAACGAAAGCCATATCTACACTTAAAAAGAGAGAACAGGAGGAGATGAGAGGTGGACCTTCACAGGTGGCCACAGTTTGTATAGGGAAAAAAGGATGGGAGAACATTCTAGACTTTGAGGGTTTGTGGAAAAAGAGATGAGGGAAAANTACTCTTATTTTCATCATTATAAGGGATTCTTCTGCTTTTTGTTTTTGTCTTTTTTTTTTTTCTTTTTAAGGTGGAAACAGGGCCAGTGATGATATTTTGACAAATTATGTTTTTACTATCATTCAGTTCAAAATGCTTTCTAATTTTCTTTGGTACTTGTCTATCTCAAGGATTATAAATTAGTGTGCTATTTCATTTCCAAGTATTTGTTATTTTATGGGTAACTTATTTTTTACTGGTTTCTAATTTAATTCCATTGTAGCCAGAAAACATACCCTGTACAATTTCAATCATTTGAAACTTATTGAAGCTTGTTCTATAACCCAGACTTTGGTCTATTTCATTGAAAGTTACATGTGCTTCAAAGAAGAATATGTTTTCTCCTTTTGTTGGGTGCATTTTCTATACATTCAAATTAGATCAAGTTGTTTGAAAGGGTTTTGCAAATTTTTGTAACCTTACAGCTTTTATCTACTATATATTACTGAATCTCCAATGGTGACTGTGGATTTATTTATAATTTTCTTAGTTCTGTTAACATTTGCTTCATGAATTTGGGAGCTTGGTTTTGGGTGCAGATGACAACTTTATAGTTACACCTTCTGTGTTCTTTTTTATTGATTGCTTTAGAGATTATAATATGATTTTTAAAATCATAATGTGCATTCAAAAAATACTCTTTTCAAAAAAATTCAGAAAACTTTACCAAAATATATTTCAATTATTACCTTCCTACCCTTTTTGTTCTTGTTGCTATGTATTTAAGTTCTATATTTAGCTCTATATTTAGTAGTTAAAAAACCCATTTTTTTACAATTTTATACATTTCATATATATATATATATATATATATATATTCACATACATGTGAATAATTTTTTAAAGTTTTTATATTTATTGACATTTTCAGTTTTTAGAAAGTTCTCATTTATTATCTCTTCAAATATTGTTTCTCCATTCTTTCTTTTCTCTTCAATTAAATGCATGTTAGAGGTACTCTTTCTACTCTTAAATTATTTATGGGACTCTTATAAAGGAAAAAATATAAATGTCAAGCCATGTGGACTACAATTACTCCAATTTTAATATTATTTAAGCACATAAAATCATAAAAGTAGGAGAAAACTCTTAAAAGTTATAACTCTTGCCTTAGTATGAAACCAGAGCAAGTTTGCAAATTAAATCAAACACAGCTTCAAAACTAATACAAATCAAAGTAAATTTATTTAATTTGAGCAATTAGATGATATTATTTTCTTGAAACAAAATTGCACTGTATAAAGCATGTGTTATATTAGCATCAATGGCACAGGTTCTTTGAGTTAACCATGCTTGCACCACAATATCCTAATGATAAGTCAGGTCGCTCAATTTTTTTCCCTATTTGAGGTGCCTGAAAACTTTCATTTGCAGCGCATACTGTGACATCATCAGCCCTTCTTCCAACATGAACATATCATTTCCTTTAAAGTTATCTCTGCTGTGCCCTCATTAGCTCCAAATAATTAAGATAGTATATTTTCCAGCAACCCATCATTTTTCTGATGACAAGTATAAATCTCAATTCATTAATTTAAGAAATTAAAGTCCTGTTCAAGAAAAGTGTCTTCAAATGAGAATTGTTATTGTAAAAGAGAAATTTTGTGTTTATTTAAAGTATTCCAATTGGGTACAGTGGCAGACATGAGACAATTACTGTCATTTTAATATTATGAGTCACTTATTATTATTCACTTAAAAGCAACCAGACTTGTTTAACAACATATTAAAATATAAATGTGTTCACTTTGGACACTTACTTAGCAACAACTTGGTTGTAAAAATAAACACAAGTTAGATCACTGAGGTTGAGAGGCAGTATCCAGTTATAAGGTGGTTATTCAGATAATTCAAATGATGAATATGTTAAGTTTTCAAATTCCCATTTAAATAAAAATACAGTATTTTAAACTTCTCAGAAAGAACTCTTGGATCTCTGAGAACATGTCTATGATTGAATCCCCCAAGGAACTACAGAACCCAATTTGAGAAATGCCATCTTAGAGGAATGTAGCAACTTCAAGGAAAGTGCTTGACCAATACCCATTTAAGTGATGGAAAAAGATGTTGTTGGTCAATTAAGTTGTTGACCTGTAGTACAGCCAAAGACCATTAAAAAAAATTTAAGTAGCCTTTCTTATGTGAAACTTAAATTTCAGTCAAAGAAATTAAAGACCATTTATTCTGATTCTGTCCTTGATAGATATAGGAAACAGTAGTATTCTCTTTCAGGTGATAACGAAAGCCATATCTACACTTAAAAAGAGAGAACAGGAGGAGAAGAGAGGTGGACCTTCACAGGTGGCCACAGTTTGTATAGGGAAAAAAAAGGATGGGAGAACATTCTAGACTTTGAGGGTTTGTGGAAAAAGAGATGAGGGAAAACAAAGTCCCCAAAGCAAGAAGGCAGACAAATAAAGATATAAAGAATAATATGTCATGATGATGATGATGATGATGATTAATGACGAACACAGTTGATTAATAACGCATTTTTCAGACAACTGATTTTTGGTGCAATTTTTCATGCTTTGCTCACATTATTTCAGATAGTTTGTAGAAAACAAATCTCTTTTACCCTCAAAACTGGTGAAGAATATGTTTTGTTTTCCTTAATGACTTGCCCAGGACTGATCGCTCTTCCATGTTAAACCTCATTCTGCATCCATCTGACTGAACTACTTGATAAGAACACACAAGCGGAAGCAAAGATTACAACATACCACAATTGTCATATTTCCTAGAATGTATGTAAATTGAAATTTCCTAAGTTCATTTGCTTGTAATACAAAAAAAGTCATTTCAATAGCCATCCCCAAAGTCTGGGAGATTACTCATTCCCTGAGACTTCAGCCATCCCTCTGTGTCTCTTGAATAGTCCCTGAAGTTGGGGTCTTGAGGATGAAGGAAATGTCACACACACACAACAGAACTTCTGCAAGTGTCTTTACCTTACTGCTTCATAGGAGTTCTTCATACAAGCTGGATACACTGCAAATATCTACNGATTTTTGGTGCAATTTTTCATGCTTTGCTCACATTATTTCAGATAGTTTGTAGAAAACAAGTCTCTTTTACCCTCAAAACTGGTGAAGAATATGTTTTGTTTTCCTTAATGACTTGCTCAGGACTGATTGCTCTTCCATGTTAAACCTCATTCTGCATCCATCTGACTGAACTACTTGATAAGAACACACAAGCGGAAGCAAAGATTACAACATACCACAATTGTCATATTTCATAGAATGTATGTAAATTGAAATTTCCTAAGTTCATTTGCTTGTGATACAAAAAAAAGTCATTTCAATAGCCATCCCCAAAGTCTGGGAGATTACTCATTCCCTGAGACTTCAGCCATCCCTCTGTGTCTCTTGAACAGTCCCTGAAGTTGGGGTCTTGAGGATGAAGGAAATGTCACACACACACAACAGAACTTCTGCAAGTATCTTTACCTTACTGCTTCATAGGAGTTCTTCATACAAGCTGGATACACTGCAAATATCTACTTCATTTTGTGACTTGCTTTTTTCTTTTTGGTGTCTTTAGATGAAGAGAAATTCTTAGCTATTACAAATTAGAACTTATCAATTTTTGTTTGCAAGTTTTACGTGTTGTCTAAGAAAGCCTAACTTTGAGTTCATAATAGTCTATAATTATCCCTACAAGACCACCTCTGTCACTTGCCAGACTTTCGCACGGGTCTATTTCTTGGCAATGTATTCTGTTCCGTTGGCCAGTTTCTCTTTCCCACTGTACCGCAAAATGTTGATTATTACAGCTTTGTAACAAATCTTGTCATTTGTAAGGCAACCTCTCTCCTACTTTATTTTTGTTTCAGTATGGTCTTGTACATTCTTGATATTTATTTCTGCTATATAAATTTTAGAACTTGTTCAGTTCCTCAATAATTTCCTATTAGTATTTTGACTGGAATTTTATTGAATCTATGGTGAATTTTATAGAATCTATGGAGCAAACTATCATCTTTAACACACTGAATCAAATCAATAAATATGATATCCCTCACCATTTATTTAGATCTCCCATGATGTCTATTAAAACATATTTATATTTTTTTCTATAGAGGTTATGCAACTTTTATTCCAATATGCCCATTTTTATAAATCATCATTGCTGATTCCTTTGGGTTAATTCGCTTTGCTTAGCATAATTTGTTCATTTTTTTATATAAAACTTTCTGTGCCCTTAAGTGTTAGGTCTAATGTAAATAGTACATGCCAGGATTTTCTTATTGCTTCTCAGCTAATCCGATAATCTCTCTTCTAACTAGCAAATTTGGTACATTTAAATGCATTGTGGTTAATTCCTCCAGCACCAGTTGAAAAGTTATATATACTATTTCTACTTTTTTAGTCTAGTGACTTAATTTGTTACCATGTATGCTTTAAAAAAAAAAAAAAAAGTTAGCACTTGCCTCACGAGACTTAACAGAAGACAATGGTTTACTGTCCCCTCTCTTCCCATCTCCTTGCTCTCTCTGGCTCTTTCTGTCTACTCTTTTTTACCTTGAGCACTTGCCTCACGAGACTTAAAAAAAAAAGTTAATATCTTTTTTCTGCCTTTTTTTTTAGTGTTTTGTTTTGTTTTTATTGGTTATGAATATTTATGGTGTACAAAGCAAATTGTTTCCACTTGTGCCTAAGATGTGTTGGCCAGATCCATACTGGCAGCATGCCCATTACCACAAATTATGATTATACCCCATTTCCCCCACCCAATTATACCCTCAATTATCCCCGATCTCCCTCCCCATCCCCCTTTCCTCACTCCACTTTGTATCCCTAGGTATGTTCTCTCCATCTGTAAGTCCAACGTACCACTGTGGTCTTTCTTTCCCTCATTCTTTCTCTCTTAGCTACCACTTATGAATGAGAACATACAGTATTTATCCCTCTTTGCTTTGCTTATTTCACTCAACGTAAGTTTCTCCAGGCTCACCCATGTTGTTGCAAATGGGAGAATTTCATTTTTTTTTATGGCAGAGTAGTAGTCCATGGTGTATATATACCACAGTTTCCTTATCCAATCATCCATCGATAGACATTTAGGTTGGTTCCATATCTTGATTATTGTAAACAGGGCTGCGATGAACATGGGAGTGCAGGTATCCCTTCAACATGATGATTTCCATTCCTCTGAGTATATACCCAGAAGTGGGATTGCAGGATCATCTGGAAGGTCTATCTGTAGTTATTTGAGGAACCTCCATACTGTTTTCCATAGTGGTTGTACTAATTTACAGTCCCACCAACAGTGTAGGAGTGTTCCCTTCTTGCCACATCGTCACCAGCATTTGTTATTCTCATTCAAAAAGGTTAATATCTTAATCCTCCTAAAAACAATATGAGAAATATAATTTCTTTAGCTCCCTCTCTCCTGACTTGCATGTATTTAATTTCTGTCCTTTTCAGCCCTACTAATTAAACAAAACTATCATTAATCTATACAGACATGCCTTAACTATATTTAGCTATACCTGTTGGCCTGTTTCTTTGCTTTCCTGATCTTTTTACATGTCATGACTTCCTTCTGACGTCACTTTTCCTGTTTTCTAAAGTACATCTTTTAGAAGGTCCCTTAATAAAAGTCTAGTATTATTCCTAGTTTTTGAGTATCTAAAACAAAACCTTAATTTCATCTTTATTCTAAAAGATACTTTACCTGAATACCCAATTTGGTGTTGACAGTTATTTTTCATCTTTTAATCTTCATTGTTGCTGTTGAGATGTTAGCTGTCATATAACTTTCATTATTTGGTGGTTTATCTGTGTTTTCTGTCTGGTTGCATTTAACACCTTCTCTTTGTCTTTGATATTTTACGGTTTCTCTACAATGAATCTAGGTCTAGATTTCTTTTAATTTATATCTGTGAATTTATGCCTTTAATCATTTCTGGAATATACTCTTTAAATATTGCCTCTCCTCCTTTCTCTCCTCCTGTAACTGTGATTGGATGTGCGGTGGATTTGCAGTTTTATCCTCCATACCTACAGTCTCTTTTCATATCCTCTATCTCCTTGTCCCTCTGTACTGTATTCTGTGTGATTTCTTCCAATCCGCTTCCAGTTCACTATATTTTCTTCAGTTGTGCTAATGTGTTGTTTATATAAGTCCTCAAGAATTTTTTTATTTTCACAAATATACATTTTCATTTCAAAAAATAGTATGTGGTTCGTTTTAACATCTGCTTGACTGTGTTTAAAGTTTTATTGCTTATTTAAATTTATGATTACTTTTTTATTTATTAACACCTAATCAGAGTTATTATAATACTCCAGACTAAAGCATTTAATATCAGAAGTACTTGGAATTCTTCTTCTGCAAACTTTTACCCTTGGTGGCTTAATTTGGCATATTTTTGATGACTTTTTGTTGTGAGTTTATATGTGCTTGGTTGACATTAATCTGTGGTTTTGCCTTTGTTTCTGCTGGGAACCAGAGGGGACTTCCTAGATTGGGCCACTTCCCTTTTTAGAGTTTCTAGTTTTATACAGGCAACTATGGGTCAGATTTACTACTTTACCACCAGCCTGAGGCTTAATTCACCTCATCTGATGTTGATATTAGTATTTGCCCTTAGGAAAATTCACCTTTTATTTATTTGCCCTTCATGGCTCTGGTTTCACCACACAGACTTTTGCCTTTGTTTTATTTATAGGTGCTTAGCGATTTCTTTTATTTCCTGGAAGCCCAGCCCTGGATCAA
>NW_007728608.1:107003-111940 GCF_000696425.1 Galeopterus variegatus | reverse complement strand
CCATCTCTTTAGTTCTCTTTCATTTTCCAGTCTTGTAGTATGTTTATGATTAAGGCCCCTTATGAAAGAGTTCAGTCTGTTCACTCCAGAACCCTCTGGAAAGCAAACAGACCCCCAGTAGAATGACTTGGGCCTCCGGTGCCACGATTCTTAAATTTCTACCTATAAAGCTCTCTTTTTTGCAGTGGTTAGGCAGTACAGTGGGAAATAGTATAGAATATATTCAGTCATAGCCTGACTCTACACCCCAAATCATTATTCTCTTTGGGAACCTTATTTCAATGTTCTGACTCCCAAAAGTCCTCACCATCTCTTTAGTTCTCTTTCATTTTCCAGTCTTGTAGTATGTTTATGATTAAGGCCCCTTTTGAAAGAGTTCAGTCCGTTCACTCCAGAACCCTCTGGAAAGCAAACAGACCCCCAGTAGAATGACTTGGGCCTCCAGTGCCATGATTCTTAAATTTCTACCTATAAAGCTCTCTTTTTCGCAGTGGTTAGGCAGTACAGTGGGAAATAGTATAGAATACATTCAGTCATAGCCTGACTCTACACCCCAAATCATTATTCTCTTGTGAAAATTAGGTCTTGTTTCTGAGCCAGACCCAATTCCTTCTGTGCTTTCAGAGACTTTCTGCCACTGTTACTCTGTGAAATTGTACTTCCATCATGACCTTTCTAATCCACTAGTTTGTTAAATTCCAATTATGATAGTGTCCAAGTTCTTTTCCTTGAGTGTCTGATCCTGATAAAATCAATGAGTGTGGCTTTTGAAACTTAGTGGTACTGCTTGTCCAGTCACATGGAGGATCTTTAGAAGGGTGGTGGCTATTCCACAAACAGATAAATCTAAGCTTGGTTCCAGTATTCTGCTTACCCCCAAGAGTGGCATTTGAAACTAGGCAACACAAACACTATATTATTTGAGTATTTTTAAGCCAAGTTGATTATTTAGGAATGTATCAGCATAAATGTACAGGTGTAGATTATTCAATAACATATTCATTGTTTATTCCTCTTAAGTCATTTTTAGATATCACAGTAAACTAAGGTTTATATTCAGAAAAATTAATACTCCAGAATCAGAGAAATTGTGCATTGATAAATTTTCTAAAATGGACAATTAATCCTTGAAGTTTTACTTAGAAATTGTGTTGGTATATGGTATATTTTTATAATGAACAAAACTCTAACATGCCAATGTTCCTCTTTTCTCTTTAATAGTAAAATTGGATATATAAAAATTTAATTTATTTTATTTTTAACAATTCATAAGCATTATTCAAATCTTTACAAGTTTCTTGCATTTTGCAAAAACAGCATTTCTGTTAAAAGGCATTATATATTAACTTGAGATCTTTACTGTAGCTTCTTACTAGTGAAAAGCTTTTTAGAAAGAAATGAGATCTACAAATTTAGTAAATTTATAAGCAGGAATTAAGAGCCTTCACTGTGAGTATATTTCAATCAAATATCTCAGTTGATAGCTATGAAAACATGAAAATGCTTCTAAAATCTCGTAAAAACCTATGATAAAGATTTTTTGGCTACAAATTAAATTGACTTAGTAATATTTTCTTAGAAGGGTGTTTTCTTTCTTCCTTTCCCATGGTGCACTAAAACTCTTGATGTTCAATTTTTTTAAATGAAAAATCAATTTCAAAATATTCTTATTTCTCCATCAGTTAACAGGTAGGTAGAACATAGGAAAACTGTAGAGCCCAGCTTTTCAGAAGAGTCTTGAATTCATGTAATTTTACTACTTTTAACAACAAAAAAAAAATTAACTTTTAACAAAAACATTTCAGAAGTAATTTAAGTTTTACATCTTTTTAAATACTTTTTATACAAATTAATTCCTAAAGCAAGAAATTGTCCTTTGACAGATCATGTGCAATAGCTTACAAATTACGACTACTTTCTACAACAGGGTCAATTACAGTCTCTTGTCGTCACTCAGCAAATAGTTACTCATCCATGTTTCCGATAGAATGTTTCTGCTGTTTTCATGTAAAGCTTGACTTTTAATAAAAATCCAAGAACTTTTTCAAACTGTGCTTGGAAACCAAGCTAGGCAATAAATAGTCAAGAATTATGCCAGGCACAGGGAAAACTTTTAAAAATATTTCTCCTTCATATATGAAAACACCTATGCATGTGCATGCATGCACGCACACACACACAATTATCACCTTATATGATATTGAATAATGAATTACTTAATTATGTTTTCTCAAACTATGTCAGATGTGGGCACTCTCATATAGGCATGTAGTAAAAACACCAAGGTACTATTCCTTGTTCTTTGCAGAAATTCTGACATTAGGACAGCCCATAACATTAAGTCAATGTCCTCCAAACTACGTTCCATGCAAGTGGTAAGTAGTCAAATGATTTAAGAAACATTAGACTACCAAAGTTAAATATTTTATGCAGGAATTCTCAGAGTTCTTTGCAGAAATTCTGACATTAGGACAGCCCATAACATTAAGTCAATGTCCTCCAAACTATGTTCCATGCAAGTGGTAAGTAGTCAAATGATTTAAGAAACATTAGACTACCAAAGTTAAATATTTTATGCAGGAATTCTCAGAACCTTTAATAGGCTAGTATGTATTATGGTTCTGTAGAAACACTTTGAAGATGCAATATTTTCCAGTTTTATTTTACTTTAACCTCAGACCATCCCAAGAGTCAGCAAAACCTACTTTGGGAAAGGCTTAAATGAATTGACTTTATAAAGTTATTAAAAGGATTTATAAGATATTGCATGTAAGTACTTATCACTATGCTTGGCACAATAAATGGCTTTATAATCAGAATTTTAGATAATATTATGAAAAGCAGTTACTTAAGATTTAGTAAGATGTCCCCCTCGTCTCAACAAAGGAAATGAAATTACATGAAGTCCATTGGTCAAGACCTTCTCTCCCACGAACAAAGCCATCTCTGATGTTCATCCATGTCGTAACATGTGTCAGTATTTTATTCCCTTTTATGGTTAAATATTTCATTGTACCGATACACCACATTTTGTTTATTTATCCATTCATCTGTTAATGGACACTTGAGTTGATTCCACCTTTGGGCTATCATGAACAATGCAGCTATGAACATGCATGCACAAGTTTTGTGTGAACATATGTTTTTCAGTTCTCTTGGGTAAATGTATTGGAATGACATTGCCAGATCATACGGTAACTCTACATTTAATTTTATGAGGAGCTGCCAAACTGTTTTCCACAATAACTGCAACATTCCACATTTGTACAAGCAATGTATGAGGGTTCTAATTGCTCCATATTCTCACCAACACTTGTAATTTTCTGTTAGTTTTTTGTTTTTAATTATAATTATAGCAAATCCTAGTGGGTATAAAGTGGCAGCTCATTGTGGCTTTGATATACATTTCCCTAATAACTAATGATGCTGAGCATCTTTTCATCCACCTGTTGGCCATTTGTATGTTCTCTTTAGAGAAATGTTTACTCAAATCCTTTGCCCATTTTAAAATGGGTTTTGTCTTTTCATTGTTGAGTTGTAAGAGTTCTTTAACTGTTCTACTAGTCCCTTATCAGACATATAAGTATTTCTCCTCTTCTATGGGTTGGCTTTTTCACTTTCTTGGTAGTGTCCTTTGATGCATAAAAGACTTTAATTTTGCTGTAGTGTAATTGATCTATTTTTTCTTTGATTGCTTGTACTTTATCGACTCATTTGATTTTATAGTTCTTCCTCTCACACTACCCAGTTTCTTCTAAATGAGACCAGTTATGCAAAGTTCCTGCCCCAGCCTTTGACATATCATAGAATTTCAATAAATTTCAGTTTCTTTTTTCTGTACTCAGAAAGCTAGGGAGGGAAGGAGTTTGGATGAGACAAATGGCTAGACTCAAATAAATTGAGAGAAATATCCAAATCTAATGTAAGTGAGGAGAGAGAACATAGGACAGTAGACTCAAATGAATGTGACAGCTGATGGACACAAGGTAAAGGGACATTTACAGTTGTTGCCAAGTTTTCTAGACCAGACACCTGGCAGAATGGAGTCCAAAGCAAGAGAAGTCAACTTGTGATACAGGTTGGGACATTTAGGTAGAGAAGTCAATTAGAAATAGAAGCCTACTGCAAAAGGAATAAAGAAATTTACTTACGCATTTGGATTTGAACATGAATTTCAGAGCTGGAAAGCAATGTGATATTTTAAAATTGTGAATAAAGTTGCATCATTCCCTTGCTTCAAAACTGTCACTGTTTTCCCACTGCATTGAGAACAGAGCCAAGCATGTAACCCCAGTCCTGCCAGTCAGATACACCCATGGAGAATTTGGAAGTGAGCGGGAGTCAGGTGGGAAGATCATTTGGCACCTGTGGGGGCAGGTATGTTGGCAGGTTTTTGCGGAGTGGCCGTGGAGACTTCTGACATCCAGGCTTTTGGAAACTCCTTGTTGAGTGGAGGCAGTGGCAGCAGTGGTGCTTACCAGAGTGAAACAGAGGTGTGCTTGGGCATTTCTTCTGGCTGCAACATTTCTAGCTGTGTTGCTCCTGGCAGTCTCCCATGGATTCTATAAGCTACCGAATATCCCTCTCAGGAAATGCTTCTTATCCATTTTTGCTTAAATAGCAAGAATGGATTTTGTCATTTGCAGCTAAATACCTTGACCGATATTAAACCTCTTATATTATTCTGTGTATGTTTCTGTCTCTGTCTTTAGACTTGAGGACAGCAGTTCTCAACTGGGAGTGATTTTGCTCCAGGGGACGTTTGGCAATGTCTACAGACATTTTGGGTTGTTACAACTCAGGGGAGGGTTACTATGAAGATCCAGTGGATAGAGGTCAGGGATGCTGCTAAACATCCTACAAGGTACAGGTCAGCGCTTTATGACAAAGGATTATCTGACCTGAAATGTCAGTAGCGCTGAGATTTAGAAACCCTG
>NW_007728608.1:102825-106135 GCF_000696425.1 Galeopterus variegatus | reverse complement strand
TCTCTCCAAGGCTCCAGAATTGCCTGTCCACATAAGGATGCTCACAGACCTCTTCGCATACAGAACCTATCACACATACGACACATGATGAACAAGGGCCACACTAATCCGATCTCCTTCCCAATTCCCTATTTCAACAAATGAATGACCAAAAACCCTTTTCCTGACCACACACCTCTACCGTTCTCTGCCTCTCATCCCCATTTTCAATCTTTACCATGTGTTGTAAATTCTACTTCTTATTTAGTCTAAATAGGTGGTGGATTTACACCAGCTCTCCAACTTTTCCCCTAGCAACACACTTCTTACCTGGATGTTTTTCTGTTTCTTAGCCAGCTTTCTAGTCTCCATTTCTGCCCCTTCCAGTCCCTTTATATAGTCACCTGCTTGATCTTTCTACAAATACACAAATCCCAAGACTAATGTATCTGGAAAAAATCCAAACTTCCTCGCTCTAAAATGCAAGGGAACTTACTATGATTTTGCCTCAGCCTGACTTTTGATCCACCTTTGTAACCTTTTCCTAATTCACTCTGAATTTCTTTCAGTTCCTTTGCATATGCTGCTCCCAGTGTCTGCAACACCCTCCGCCTCACAGTCACCTAGCCACTGGGGAAGCGTAGACATTCCTCCTCACTATTTGTGATGGTCAGCTGTAAGTGTCAACTTGGCTAGACTATGGTACCCAGTTATACTAATCTACGTGTTGCTATGAAGATATTTTGTAGATGTGATTAACATCTACAATCAGTTAACATTAAGTGAGGGAGATTATTCTGGATAATCAGAGTGGGCCTCATCCAAGCATTTGCAAGGCCTGAAGAGCAAAACTGAGGTTTTCCCCAGGAAGGAATAAGTCCCCCTATGGACTGCGGCATCAGCTGCTGCTGGAGAGTTTTCAGCTTGTCCTTCCTGATGCCCTCCCTGTAGAGTTCAGACTTGCCTAGCCAGTCCCCACAGTCTCATAAATCTCATTTTATACACACAGGTATATACATGTAGACCCCACTGATTCTGTTTCTGTCTTGGAATCCTGACTAATATGCTACTCATGCGTCTCAATATGGCATTCTGCACAAAGGAAGAGGTCTTACAGAAAACACTTGGGCTGTCTCTCTCTCTCTCTCTCTCTCTCTCTCTCTCTCTGCCTCCCCCCCCCCAACTAGCTCTTCCCCAAGGAAGAAATCCTGGCCAATCCAAATGGTCAGAGACGGGTATTCATTGGCTCATGTGTTACTAATGGGTGGAGTTACTCTGTCTCCTAATCTGAAATAAGACCCACATCCTCTTTCAAATTCTCACTGTGAGGAAAATGGTGACAGAATGGTCGGTTTCCCTCACCTCACATCTGGCTGAGCACGGCTCAGCATGTCTGTTGTGAACATGTTAACTGCGCATGTGCGCCCATGTGTTCCTTGGCTATCTGACTCTAGTATAAAAGTCAAGAGCTCTGATCCACTGGGAGGCTGAGCTTGTGTTCAAATAAAGCATGTCAACCTTGCCAACAGCTCCCAGGATCTTCGTCCAACTACCTAGCTCGTGACCTGCATATGAGAAATCTGTGACCCAGTTTGCACATGAGGGGTCTGTGACCCAGTTTGCACAGGACGGGTTTGAAGGGTCTGTAACTCAGCCTGACACCCACCCAGGCCTGTACACTTAGGTGGGACTCACGCCTGCCTTTCACAGGCAAGCATTTAGTCCTTGCATGTGGAGCTGTTTGGGTCAGACGACCAGACATGCATTTGACCACATCTAGGAGCAGGCAGGATCACCACACGGCTGAAGCAGACACAAGCCCATCAGCTTCCTTTTTCACTTATCACATGCTCAGGTGGAGCACGCACTCCTTTCTAGTTTCATTTGTCATGGTGAGTGAGACGCAGGCCACGCTTCTCTCTGTTCCAATTCCTCTACCACTCACAGGGCGGAGGTTAGGGTAGGTCAGGGTAGCAAGGCTAAGGTGTCTGAACTTAGCAATCACAGGCCCCAGCAATTGAGAGTCATCTGCATCTGTGCCAGGGATGCTAAGGTAGGCAGCCACAGGCGAGATTATCACCAAAAGGGACTCTTTATTAGGAACTTCAAAATGAATGAGCAGAGACTTGGTCTGGAGCGGAGACAGAGGTTTCTCATCTGGCATCAATCAGTAAGGTTTTCTTGGGCCACCTGACTTCTCTAGGAGTTTAGGGTCTCACTGCATCTTTCAGAGATCCAAGGTCTCAGAAAGATCTGGGCCCTTAATAGAGCTGAGGTAGACTCACCTCAAAAGGGCTTGGGGACGTGGGTGGAGAATTCAAATGAATGAGATTTTTGGAGCTCTGGGCATGTGAGACACAAAGGTTACCGCTGGGTTTTCCCCTTTGCCCACTGGTATGGTCTTGATGTGCCAGGACATGTGTAGTTAACAAGAGATTTTGTGCTGCTTTTTGGGCAGCTGAATTTATTCAAAGCCTGCAGAATTAAGAAAAAAATGAGAGAAGGAAGCACTTTGGGGGTCATTATTTCTCAAGGACCACCGAGGCACAGATTTGGGAGTTCCATCAGCCACAAGGAGCTAAAGAAAACCACAGCTGTGGTAAGTTTGGGCAGAGAAGCAGGTGGCAAGCAGAAATCTTTGCTTCTCAGGATTCTGAAAGAGAAAGTTTTCAGCAGCAGCTCAGGCAAGGAAGATCAGGCCTTATGTAAGGCTCAGGGAGGAGCATATGTTCGTGTGTTGAACCTCACGATAGAAAAGTCTCCCAGTGGAGTTTAAGTGAACATGTTGTATACTCCAGACAGCTGGCACAGAGTAACTGGCACGCAGGCAAACCCAAGATGGGATGATTTTTTCCCTTCATGCTTTTTCTCCTCTGTGTTACTTCCTCCCCGTAACAACACCAACTCTCTGCTCTGATCCATTGCTGGCTGAAGGAGGGAAACGTTGCTTCTGCTTGTGAGACGCTTTTGCTGTGGGGATCACACACAAATGTTGCATGTATGGGTCAGTCCTCTCATGAGTCAGGTTGACTTTTTGATTCTTGGGAACCTGGGACACCTGAGGGTCTGGGGTGGGATGAATCCACTCTCAGGAGGATGTGGCAGCTGCCACCCTCCCTGGATGACAGCACAGCCTGCGGCAGCTGGGGGAGATGCTGACTCTGAGCAGAGTGGGACGTGGAGGAGGAAGGTATTCCAGAATTTCATTTCTCTGGTTTGCAAGGGAAAGGGAATTTCCATTTTTATTTCATTTTTGAGCTCTGACTTCTACTAGGACATTCATAGTGGGAGTAGTGATCCTTTGTTGATATTTGGGGAATCAATATTGCAT
>NW_007728608.1:98852-101760 GCF_000696425.1 Galeopterus variegatus | reverse complement strand
CCGAGGAATGTCCTACTCCTGACATTGACTAAATTGTCAGAGCATGATGACAATGAAAAGCAGAGGACTCTGGGTCGGTACTGTTACCGTCTTTAAGTTCTGCACAGACAGTTCACCCCGTATTGCCTGCAGCAGGACGGGCACGCCCACCGCCCCTGCTCGGCTGCAGCACTGGGAGGCGGTCCCCCGGGCTTTCCTCACTTACACCAAATTGTGTCTCAGATCCGTCCGCCTCTGGCCATCTGTCTCTACTCTCTGGCCATCGCCGTCCTCTGTCCTCTCTTCTGGACTTCCAGAGAGGCCTCCTCATTGTCCTGCCTGCTTCCTGTTTGCTCAGATCATTCTGTCCTCCTCACAGTAAGTGGAGGGAGATTTTTAAATGTGACCCCACCCCCATCCCAACTTGTCGCCACACTTAGAACCAAGTCCAGCCTCTTTACCCTCAAAGCCCTTGTCCTCCTGGCCCTTGCCTATATCTTAAATCCCCACGTTCTCTCTGTGTCTCCTGGTCACCAAGCTTTAGTCACACTGGTTGCCTTAGTCCGCTGGGGCTGCCGTAAGAAAATACCACAGGTTGGGTGGCTAAAACAACAGATGCTTGTTTGCTCACAGTTCTGGAGGCTAGAAGTCCAAGGTCAAGGTGCTGGCAGGTTTGGTTCTTCCTGGGGCCTCTATTCTTGGCTTGCAGACAGCTGCCTTCTCACTGTGTCCTCACATGGCTTTTCCTCTGGGCACACATGTCCCTAGTGTCTCTTCCTTTTCTTATAGGGGCACCAGTCAGATTGTATTAGCTCCACCCTTATGGCCTCATGTACCCTTAATTACCTTTTGAAGGCCCTATCTACACATGCAGTCACACTGGGGATTAGGGCTTTAACAAATGAAGTTTGGGGGAACACAATTCAGTCCATACGAGCTCAGTTTTGTAGCACATACACAGTGCAGTCCATAATACTGGTCTTACAGCCCNTCAGGAGGATGTGGCAGCTGCCACCCTCCCTGGATGACAGCACAGCCTGCGGCAGCTGGGGAGATGCTGACTCTGAGCAGAGTGGGACGTGGAGGAGGAAGGTATTCCAGAATTTCATTTATCTGGTTTGCAAGGGAAAGGGAATTTCCATTTTTATTTCATTTTTGAGCTTTGATTTCTTCTAGGACATTCATAGTGGGAGTAGTGATCCTTTGTTGATATTTGGGGAATCAATATTGCATTATTTGAATCCCTTCCATAATCTCAGATGAGCTATTTTGGCTAATGTGCTTGGATGTAGTTCAAGGTAAGAATTCAACCTGAAATTCAACTTGGCCTTTGAAATAACTTACTATCCTTGCATGACCCTTCTATATCGTGCTTGGTGGAAGCTGAACCGCACAGCTCCCCCGTGCCAGGAAACAATCCTCAGAGTCGCATCGAGTGCTGGGCAGGAGGAGCAGGGTGGCCCGGACATGCTGGTGGCCCCTTCTCTCTGGGGACACCTCACCCTCTGCTGTCCATTGGTTTGACTAACAGGCCAAAGGTTTGAGAGTGAGCAGGAGGCGAGAATTCGGGGACACCTCTCCCCCAGTGCCTCGGGCTGTCTCAGCAGGTGGGAAAGTGCTGGCAAGAGAGATTCTGTTCCTTTCTCCACTCACATCTTCACCTTCGCACCCTTCGGGGCGAGGACGTGTGATACTCAGCCTCGCTGCACCCGTGGGTGCGATGACTGGGCTCACGCTCCCTCCCCAGTGTCCAGGCCACCGGAGTGGGGATCCAAGGCAGGTGGAGGGAGATTGTGGGAGATGTCGGTGATCGCCGAGGAATGTCCTACTCCTGACATTGACTAAATTGTCAGAGCATGATGACAATGAAAAGCGGAGGACTCTGGGTCGGTACTGTTACCGTCTTTAAGTTCTGCACAGACAGTTCACCCCGTATTGCCTGCAGCAGGACGGAGCACGCCCACCGCCCCTGCTCGGCTGCAGCACTGGGAGGCGGTCCCCCGGGCTTTCCTCACNCATATCATATCCCTGTGTGTGCCTGTCTTCCCCCATCAAGGTAAAAAATTCTGTGAGAGCAGAGAGGCCATGTCTGTCGCACTCACTGCTGGTCACCACTGTGTTCCCACTGCACATTTATTAAATGAATTCATTCATTTAATTTATTCATTATTAATTTTATTTATTTATTAAATGAATGAAACAAAATTGCCTTCAGAGTGAAACTGGTAAATTAATTCATAATGAGGTAAGACAGACAGCTTGCCAAAGTGAAAAATAAACTATCATTGACACTTAAAGAAGATCTTCCTTTGATCAAGCAAGCAGATTATATCCAGCTCGGGGCCAAGTTGCAGGATACTGGGAAGTTAAAACAGCAAAACTTTTGTTGAAGCGCCTCCCAAAACAAGTGGGATGGTATATACCACATCAGGAATGGAGCCTGTGCTGGGTCCCCACCCTCCCACCAATGCCATGTGGGATCAAACTCAAGTATGTACCAGTTTCATAGGTAAAATGGTATCTTGTTTTAATTTCATTTCTTTAACGATGAATGAGATTGTATATCTTTTCATTTGCTTATTAACCAGTTGTATTTTTTCCTCTACGTACTTTTCCTTAGTTTTATATTTTCTTCTTTACCTTCTACTTGTTGATTTGTAAGAACACAGGACCTAAAATAAAATGCTTTATTTATTGGACTAAAAATATATGTGCGTATGCTTTAATCCAGGAATTACATGTTTAGGGAGTTAGCGCACGGATAGACTTGCCTTATATACAAAAATATATATGAAAAAGAACATTCACTGCAGTTTTGTTGTATTAGCCCCAAAATGAAATCCATATAAACGCTCATCAATAGGGACAGGTTATATAAGTGATGCCACAGCTATACATAGGACGCAAAATAGATGGGGGGAAAAGATTA
>NW_007728608.1:96722-97774 GCF_000696425.1 Galeopterus variegatus | reverse complement strand
TTTTTTTTTCTTTAATGACTTATTTTTTTAGAGCAGTTTTAGGTTCATAGCAAAATTGACAGGAAAGTACAAGAGATTTCCCATATGCCACTACCCCTGCACATGCACGGCCTCCCCAATATCAAGATCTTCCACCAGGGTGGTGCATCTGTTACCACTGATGAACCTACACTGACATGTTATAATCACCCAAAGTCCGTAGTTTACATTAGGGTTCACTCTTGGCGCAGTACATTCCATGGGTCTGGACAAATGTATAATGGCAAATTCCCCCACTATAGCATCATAGTGAATAGTTTCACTGCCCTAAAAATCCTCTGTGCTCTGCCTGTTCATCCTCCCCCGTCAACCCCAAGCCCCCTGGTGACCACTGATTCTTTACTGTCTCCGTAGTTTTGTCTTTTTCAGAATGTCACACAGCTGATATCATGCAGGATTGTTTTGTTTCTTAATGCAGGCCTTAGAGAAGCGAATCTCTTTCTGTAGAGAGGCGGAGTGTACTAGGCGTCATTTGGGACCCACTTTGGGCCTGTGGATGTGGAATCCAGATGGCTTCAAGAAGTAGAACTAGTGCACTGTTAGCTCGGAAACTACTTTCCCCAAAGTGATGTGGAGAGTCAGCTACGAAATGAGATGTCTGAACTTTAAAAAGGCCAGAAATTAAGGAGAGACATGCTAAGAAAGGCTATGGGGGATTAGAAGTTATTCCCTGGACAGAACAGTAGAGTAGTGATGATTGTTAAACAGATAATGATGCCAAAGAGGCATCGAGGGGCAGAAGAGACCAGCTGTAAAAATGTGGAAAGGATCCAATAAAATGTGACACGAGCCAAAGAGATTCCCAACAAAAATGCCAGAAGCATCCCTAAACCAGTGTTTTGCCTGTACTGTGCTAATTGACCTTTCTCATGTCTCCATGCTAGTCTCCGTAATTTCACATTCATCGTTAATACAAGAAGAACATAGAATTGCTATCAATCTACGTCAGTCCTTTCACTTCAATGTTTACCTTTATCTATTTTGAGACAAGTGTTATATCCAAAATATACACT
>NW_007728608.1:94011-96166 GCF_000696425.1 Galeopterus variegatus | reverse complement strand
TTTCACTTCAATGTTTACCTTTATCTATTTTGAGACAAGTGTTATATCCAAAATATACACTTATATAGGGGTAAATAATAAAATAAAGTAAAATAAATTCTTCCAGAATCCATCTTGACTCATCAAGAAGTATTACTTTTCGCATCAGTCCCCTCCCTTGCCACACATTAAGCCTAGCTGTGAGGGACAGAGTGCATTAAGGCTTGTCACTGTGCATGCAATATTATGCCACTAAAGGCACATTATAAGATTCTAACTGCATTCGAGCATTTCCACACAAAGCAATGGCTCGCAGAGTGAAAACTGAGCATGCACAGCCCTGAGACCTTGGAATTCTTGCCAGAATTGAAGAGGTTTCCATTGGAGTCAGCTGTTCTGAAAGGGTTTGGCATCAAAGACAACTGCTTTTGGGTAGCCTGCATCTCTGCATTCCAGGTGTGCATCCCCAGAAAAGTAGGCATTATTGCATCCTAGACACACTCCTCACACCCAGGACCCGTGCTCAAGCCACAAAACCGTGCTGGTTTCTAAATGCATCTCTGCAAATCAGATGCCGCCTCATATGAAGCCAGCCAGGAGGGTGAATGGGGCACTGACACGGAATGAGGTGGTCTCTCCTGCTGGAGGTTAAACCCACAAATGCACTTGAGGCACAGTCACTGGACCACACAACAATGAAAGGATAAACAGACATGAACTCAGCTGGATTTTTTCATATGTTGAGGGTGGGACCCTTTTCCTTTTTCACCTCTGAGGCTTACAAATGACAAGAATAGAAAAGTGGAACTTTTATTTCCACCCCGTAACTTTTGAGTTGGGCATGGTTTGGGGCACTGATATTACAGCAGCCTTGGCTTATCTACTCTTTAACCATTTCCATCACCATGTTCCAATAGATGCTTCCAAATCCACTCCGATTGGACAGCCATCCACATATCCAACTGAAGAAAGAGGACTTCCCTGCTCTCCATGCCTCTCCCACATTTCCAGGCAGCAAGCATAAGACTGCCCGACCCTGGCCTCCCATCACCATGGTCAAGAGTAAAGAGGGGCCTCAGGACACTCCCAGCAAGACGCCCACAGCTCACTGCCCTACAGCACTCTGGCCGCCTCCTCTGTGTTTCCAGTGTGAACATGTAGGCAAATGCCATTTGCCCTGTCCCGTCGTGTATGTTGGTCCCCACAAGAAGCCCAGGACTCTCAATCAATTCTCATCTTCCTGGACTCTTGTCCTCAACTCTCTGTGTGGTCTCCCTTTTCCTGGCTCCCCTCCAACTTATCCCCAGTACCTGAAGCCCTTCCACACGTCCTTCTGAGATCCGGGCTCAGTCATCAGCCCCTCCTCGTCCACCTCAGAACTTTCCTTTCACTTCTTGCTCTAAATGGACAGACTCTCCTCTCGGGAGGACACCTGCTGTCCATGCAGCCGTCTGGAGCAGGAGCTGTGGTATCTTGCTAGGTTCGTGCTGTGCCAGGCCTGGAGCTCAGGGCGGGTGTCCTTGTCATATACTGCCACCTGACCACCCTCCCTCCCAGCACGAGAACAACCACCAAAAAGTCCTCATCTTTGAGTTTCATGTCATTAGTTTTTATCAGTCACTGTCTCAACCTGTTGCTGTCACCTGCAGACCCACAGGCCACTCCCTCAATTCCTTGAATATTTTAGTTCACGACTCACTGCCACTTCTCCGACGTGTCCATATTCATGATCTCTCCAACATCCTAGACCCTCGGTGTTTCGATGCCGTCTCCTCCAACTCCCACATCCTCTACTCCAACTCAGCCACTCGCTTCAATGGTCACACTCTAGGCTCTTCAGCAAAGCCATCCAGAACCATCATTTCAACACTCTGTCCTTCCAGCTCACTCTCACTAATGTCCCGACTCTGAGAAACTTCAGCCCCACTAGGAGCCATTGGTTATATAATCTTTCCGTGGCCCCCTCAGTTTCACTCCTTACTTAGCTTAGATTTGAAGGTCCATACACTGCATATATTCTTAAAACCCTCCTTTCACGGTTCTCACCTGGAAAATCCCTGGCCAGGTGAAGTCGGCTCAGCACACTCCATGCACTGACAGAGATGGCCATGGCCAGAGAGAGCCACGCACAAGCTCGCCAACTGATCTCGTCTTAAGTTGATGACTGTTGTCTTCG
>NW_007728608.1:90609-93427 GCF_000696425.1 Galeopterus variegatus | reverse complement strand
GAGAGAGCCACGCACAAGCTCGCCAACTGATCTCGTCTTAAGTTGATGACTGTTGTCTTCGGGAAGGTCCTCAGTTCTGTCCATCAGTCCTACAACATTTCCATAACCCAGTCCCTCTCCTGTTACCTTAACCTGGTAGTTCTCAAACTTGAGACTACACAGAATCACCTGGAGGACAGGTGAAAATTCAAATTGCTGGGCCCCACCCCCAGGGTTTCTGAGCCAGTTGAACTGGGGTGGGGCCTGAGAAGCTGCATTTCTAACAATTTCCTAGGGATGCTGTTGGGGCTGGTCTGGACCACACTTTGAGAACCACTGCTCTGATGACCTTTCCTCACTTCTTTCTCCTCAAATCTCCAACACGTATCCCCATCCTTACTCTCAGCTGATGACTTGACTTACACATGTGCATGCACACACGATCAGAAGGGAGCACACAAAGCTCCTGCTGCCAAACCTCCCTGCTTTCCAGGAGTAGTGCCCACGTGTCCTTCCTCCCCCTGCGGCTGGGTGAATTGTCGAGGAGCCTCCCTAAAGCCGCGCTCCACAGCTGTACTGGGCCCCATCCCCTCTCTTGCTGGAGACTGACTCCCAAAGCTTTCCCTCCGCCTTCCTCCCCGACATCAAAATTTTCTCCCTCTCCACTGGGCCATGCCCAGCAATGTCAAGTGTCTTGAAGACAACCCCCTCAGTACCCCTCATTTCCTTCTCTCTCCCCTTTACAGCAACGTAACATGAAATTTGGTCTCCCCGGTTTTCTTCAGACTACCAGGCACACGCCTACCTCATGACCTTTGATTTGCTGTTATCTCTTCCTGGGAGATTCTACAAGGCTGGCTTGATCATCTCCTTCAAGGCCCGAATCAGATGTCATCTTCTCAATGACACTTTCTCTGACCAACACATTAAAACTGGCAACATCCGTTCCCCCTAACCTGTAGCCCACAGCCTCTGTGCCTACTGACCACCAGTCCCCACCCCTCTGTCCCCACCGACCATCAGTCCCCACCCCTCTATCCCCGCCGACCACTAGTCCTCAGCCCTCTATCCCCGCCGACCACCAGTCCTCAGCCCTCTGTCCCCGCCGACCACTAGTCCTGAGCCCTCTGTCCCCGCCGACCACCAGTCCTCAGCCCTCTGTCCCCACCAACCACCAGTCCTCACCCCTCTGTCCCCGCCAACCACCAGTCCTCACCCCTCTGTCCCCACTGACCACCAGTCCCCACCCCTCTGCCCCCATTGACCACCAGTCCCTACCTCTTTTCTCTCCTTTATGACTCATTGTCTGAAATTCAGTCTCAGTTGGATTCAGGTAATAATTGACATTGGGCAAAACTAATATCTTTGTGATAGGGCCACTAAGAATCCTCTTTGCATCTGAATTGTTTACGAATTTCCTAAACATATGTTTTGGATATTTCTTCATCTTCTTTCTTTCTTTCCATGCTTTGTGATGAGTTTTAAGACAAACTGGATACTTTGTGGCTTTGTCCTGAGTGACTTTTAAATGCCATTGGATCTTGGAGACTGGCAGATTTCTCCTGAGGTCACTTCAAATGTAGCTTAATTCTTAATATTTCATGTGGCTATGGTTAATTTAAAACCTGGATCTACGAGACTTACCTCATCCTCCTTTCTGTCCGCTCAACTATCTCTATATTAAATCCTGCCTGGATAAGCCAGGTAGGAAGGAAAAAAAAAAAAAAGACTGGCATGTCCCGGTCCTAAAAGGATCACCATGCTAGTGGTGTTAGAGGAATTCCCGTGTCATTCAAAAGGTACTCAAGTGCTCTTAAGAAATTCAGCACTGACTGCAAGCAAGCTCCCTGGTACATCACATCACCTACAACATGGTGTACCAGCAGGAAATGAATTTAGCTGAATCCAGCAGAAAACGTATGCTATGCAGTGCCTGGGGAAGCAAATGATCAGTCAAAGTGACAAGACCGACGGGTCAGCCTTAAGACTGAACAACATGCAATTTCTCCTCTGCAGAGTGCCCAGATAGAGGAAAGGTCATATGAAAACCCTGGTTATTAAAGAATAAAAGAATGTCAATTAAAATATCTGTAGATTGTCCCCATAACTAGAACTCCACCACTTTGGCTTAGGGTGATAGTTGCTCAGTAATAAGAAAAATGAAATCTCTGTTTAAAGAATTAAAAAGTAAGTGAATTTTAAATACTCTGGTTTATCTACTTGAATGATTAAAAAATAATAAGAAATAAATAAAGATTCGCTGAGGCTTCAAGTGCTCAAGTGTCCCAGACAAGAAGATCAGGTTTGGTTAAATCACTACACAGTCCATCATTTGTGTGTTATGTCTTTGAAGGTGTCAGGGAATAAAAAAGAAATGGGTCTGTCCCTTCGTGCTGGCCAGGGTGACAGAAATCGGTGTTCAGAACTAAAATGATGAACTCTTCAGATTAGAAGAACACACGTCAGAGCATTTTGCCCTTTCAGTTCTCTTACGTTAAAATAAAATAAATAAAATAATAACACAAAATTTTTAAAAAGAAGAAAAGGAAAATGCTAAAGTTATTTGATCAGGAAGACAAAATATCCCCCTCTGGCAAGGTCTGGGAACATTCTGCAGTAGAAGTTTCCCACCTGTCAAAGGAATTTATTTTTCCAATTCCTTCCTCTCGAGGAGCAGGCATTTCCCCAGCAGACACGAGAATGACCTGATTCTCCCAAGGTAGCAAACTCTCAAGTGAGGCTCTGTTGCAATCACTTGTAGAAAATTTCCTGTTCTGGTATTGCACTAAATGAGCTCTGGGCTAATCAGAGCCTATTGGGAAAAGATAAAAAAAAAAAA
>NW_007728608.1:82192-90216 GCF_000696425.1 Galeopterus variegatus | reverse complement strand
TATTGCACTAAATGAGCTCTGGGCTAATCAGAGCCTATTGGGAAAAGATAAAAAAAAAAAATACAAAGTGCCCATCCCCTAGAGTGAGTCTCTATGCTGCTTTGAACTGCATCTACAGCCTGACTATAACCCACGAGATTTCCCAGCCCATGTGGAAAACGAAACTCTTCTTCTAATGGACTATTTACTGGGTTTATCATGGAGAAAGGAAGAACAACTTTCAATAACTTTTATTCTTCTGTTTACTCTTTTCATTAGAAGCATCAATGAGAGTTTTCAAAATAATTTTTTTATTATTGCTTGGGATAAAACATGATTATTTTCATCATAAGCAAGATGACCTCAAGTAGAATACAATTCTTGCCTGGTGCTTCACAGGGGTTTGGTAAAGATGAGGAAATTGTGTATCAGACACCTCCTCCTGCATCTGAAACAACTGAGGAATCCTTACCTTGCCAACCAAACTGGGTATGCGCTTTCCCCATTCTGTAGCCTAGTGAAGGATTTTGTTAGTTCAAAATAAAATAATACAAGCAAAGGAAGCAAGATCCCAAAGCAAGTGACTAGTGACGAACACACTCAGGAAATGGAAATGCTGGCCCTTGGCACCGTGGGAACGCAGACTCAGCATCCAGGCCGTCCTGCAGCAGACAGGCAGCCAAGCCACCCATCACATGCAAGGGAAGGTTCACAGCTCCAGCCCCTTCGTGGCATTCTCTTTTATCTAATGATCTGTGGGTCGCTAACCCTCACCTCACACTGAGAAGAGGTACCAGATTCATCATTTATTACAGGCAGATATTCTTAGCCCGTCTGTGGTTTTTCAGTGAAATGTGCTTCGATTCCACAGAGTGTTTCTCAGCCTCCAGCTGCCACCTTTTCTCTCAAGGGGTAAGAAAGCTGTTATCACTTTCATGCTAATAATAGAAAATGTAGCACAACTGCCTTGTGATCTTTCAAACCACTTCAATATTTTGAAAAACAAAGAACAAAACCCCCTTGGCTCCAGGGGAAAAAGAAAAGAAAAATTAAATTCCATTTGATCAGATCTGAAAGTGATTGTCTAGCATTTCTGTGTAGCAAGCAATGTGCTTTTTTCCCCCTTGTACTTATAAGAAAATTTTTTGCTTTGTCACTTTTGTTCCATCAATTATGAGGAAACTGAGGCATCAAGTACTCAACAAACCTTCCTGCATTTCCTGCTTGTCACACCGGGCCATTATTTATTTCTCCCTTGGACACTGACTCTCATCTAGGGGATGCTGTAACAAAAAAGAAGTTCAATTTATGTAAATACAAGTGTAATACTTGTATTACACTTGTATTTCCTGACAAATAAGACCTAAATCTTAGGTGCATCTGTGGTTCACACTGAGAGTAAGTGCCGCTCTTGACTCTCATCTAGGGGATGCTGTAACAAAAAAGAAGTTCAATTTATGTAAATACAAGTGTAATACTTGTATTACACTTGTATTTTCTGACAAATAAGACCTAAATCTTAGGTGCATCTGTGGTTCACACTGAGAGTAAGTGCCGCTCACTGGCCAAGTTTTTGTTCCCCAATATTGAAATGTAAGATTATTATAAAAATACAATCATGGAACCATTTGGAATTTAGCTAATACTTTTCCTCTTAAGAACTCAACATATCTGTAAATAGATTACCTTATTCCATCTTTATTATAGTATTGTAAGATAAAAGAGCTAGAATGTGCTAATATACCTATTTTATGAAGGGAGAAAGAAGAGTCTAAAAATTCATGCAGCCTGCATATATAGAATGGAATTGGAACCCCAGACTTAAAATACTGCATGGGAAATTCATAGAAATAAGGCTACTCGATCATTTATTGAGTTCAAGAGTTTGTAGGGACCCCCGTGTGGTGCTGAAACCTAAATCCTCCAAACTAGCACATTTGCCTACAGCAACAGTGGATTTCTGACCCAAAGAAGGACCGACTGAACCAACAACATTAGAATTCTCTGTGATCTGATTAGCTGGTCCTGGTGCTGTCTGGATGATCTGTCCAGCTGACTTCAGAACTCCACCCACACTGGCAGGATGGGGAGGGGACAGATTGCAGAATCACTGAGCTAAAGGGTAGAACGAAAGTGCTCTGAATATTCACATTTCCTTTCTTTTCTTCCCAAATGTTATTGTAAATAAAATTAAGTCAGAGTAAGGGACTAACAAGCCAAAATGCTTTTTTCATCCTACCGTGGAAAGCATCCAGAAGCTTTCCCCGGCTCAAGGTGGTCTTCCAGCCCAGGGTTGGAGAAGCAACACAGACATGCAGCCATTTACTTTCTGCCTGCAAGTCCTTTTTATAAAAGAAGCCCTTTGCAAGAAGCATTTCTCTCCTGTCCTTATAAATCAAATAAATAAAAATAAAAATTTCTGCCAAACCATATGCTTCTGTTCCCATCCTTGAACTGGCCTAAAATAAAAAAGATTACCCTTCTCTGTTCTTTCTCCTATCCTGCTACTTGGAAAGGAAAAAAAAAAAAAAAGAGCTAGAGAAAGAGAGAGAGAGAGAAATCAAACAACTGTCTAAACAAATCAATCCAACATTTCCAAGGGCTTTTGACCTGCAGCAATGTCAATCTCATCTTTTTTTCCTCCCTTTCTTTCTTTGAATCAACATAACCTATGATTCTGATCACTCCAATATGTCAGTGCCTGCTGAGGGCACATTTTATTGTTCATAAAGCCCCAGACAATAATGAAAAATAAGCAAGAAAATGATAAATTCATCAAAGTTGCAAGAATAGTCAAAGAAAAAAAGGAATTTCCCGGGGTAACTGTCCTTGACCTGGCTCCTTAATCGAGTGAAATTTCATCACTTTATCTAATATCATGCTTCATGCTTCAGGCTCCCAGCAATTCTATTTTAGCGTGGTCTAATGGGCAGCTGACACATCCACTCAGCGCCCGACTACATAATATGTGCTGACATACTGTGTGGCAAGCAGCCTTTCAAGGGCTGTTTATTTGGGCCTCGCCGGGGGAAAATGTCATCACGAAAAGGTTCTTCATAATTTCAGGCTTAGCTTTCCAGGCCTGGGTGGACTTTACATTTTAAGAGGTCCAGAAGCCCTTGCAGAAAGGCTGTTGCTGATTTGGCTGTGCATGTCTGACTTTAGGTGAGAGGTTGGGAAAGCCCTGGTCAGCTTTGTTTGAAACCTGAATCTAGATAACGTAACGAAGAGTGTCATTCTAACTGCTTTGCAGGTGACTCTCCTCAGAATCCTGATTCAATTTGATATTCTGAGGTTAACGTATTGTATTGGGCCTGAAAATAGGAATGCACATGAAAAGCTTCTCTACTTATTCAGTTCAGTAAGCATGGCAAACTCATCAGCAGCTATTTGTACACTGTAGGCATGGTGGGACTTACTCTGATGTTCTGATTTATGCTTGCTATTTCCCCCCAGTATTACTTTGGAGTTGAAATGCACTTTTTTAAAGAAAGTCAGCTTTTGACATAATAGCTGAGGATATAATAACCGAGGATATTATCATAAATGAAGCAACACACACACACTTGCACACACAGATACAGAAATGCCACAATCACTGACTCTACATTTCCAACGTAGACAAACTTAAATTTTCCCCAAAATATAAAGGAGACTAAAGAGATGTGATAACTATATGAAATAAGTGTGACCCTGAACTGAATTCAGTGCTAGAGAATGAAAAATGCTACGAAGAATATTATAAAGAGAACTAACAAAACTGTAGATTGGAGAAAAGCATTGTACAAATGTTAGGTTTCCTGAATTTAATAACTTGCTATGGTTATGTAAGAGAATGTGTTTTCTTAGACAATTCACAGAGAATTAAAGGTACTAAAAGGTCTAGGGACATGATGCATACAAATTACTCTCAAAGAGTTCAGAAAAATTTAATTAGAGAAAGAGGGAATGATAAAGGATATGTGGCAAAACATTAAAAATTAGTGAATCATCATAGCAATGCCAAATAATTCTTTTCTCTAGAGGCAGTAAATAAATTCTGTCAAGTGGGGATTCAGTTGTCTTTCCTCCCCCACTGCAGAAGCCAGTTTTGCATCCATCTGCAAATTCATTTCAAAATTCCTGGTCTGTAAATGAGCTTTTGAACTGGCTGTAATATTCACCTGTTTCCCTCGTTAACGATGAGTTAAAATCTTTAACACATGCTCATTCAAAATAAAATTGGTACATCCAGATACAGGCTATCCAGGAGTTTTCTTTTTTAATTTTTTTTTAATTTTTTTTCTTTTTGCACTTCACAACCCTTAGTACTGTCAAAATAATTTTAACTTACTGACGTACATTTTGTGTTTGCTCACGAATGGTGAACCACTGTATACATGTATAGTGCATTTCAGTTTTCAAGTTAGGCTCTTGATATGAATGCCTTTCATGTATAAACTGACATTTTAGTCAAAGACCTCATAGATAGTACTTTTGAGGTGAAGATAGTGTATTCAACTGCAAATGCCAGCTCTTGGCTGCCCACACTCTCTGCTAAGTGATAAGGTCTTCAGTATTATGCAAGCCTACAAGGCTGAACTTTTTAATGGCTGTGTGTTATGGAAAACTCAGTGTGTTATGGTTTGGATTGTGCCCCTCAAAATTCATATGGTTTGGATTGTGCCCCTCAAAATTCTGTGTGGCTGGAAAACTCTGTGTGTTATGGTTTCGATTGTGCCCCTCAAAATTCATATGTTGAAGTACTAACTCCCAGTATCTCTGAAAGTGGACTTATTTAGAAACATAGTTTTTATAGATCTAATTAGTTAGGATGAGGTCATACTAGAGTAGAATGGGACCCTAATCAAAGATGACTGGACTTCTCTTTTAAATTTTTTTTATTTTAACATTTACTTGTACATATTTGTACAACATATACTGTATAACGTATACTGTATGTTGTTTCAGTACATGTGTATACTGCACAACGACTCACTTAGGGTACACTGCATAGTTTTGTACCCATTAGTCCACTTTTCCTTCCATCTCCTCCCACCCCTTCCAGCCTCTGGTAATCATTATTCTGTTCTCCACTTCTATGACAACCACTTTTTTTTTTTAGATTCCACATTTGAGTGAGATCACACAGTATTTGTCTTTCTGTGCTTGGCTTACTTCACTTAACATGGTGATTTCCAGTTTCATCCATGTTGCTGCAAATAGGATTTTATTTTTTATATAGCTGAATAGTATACCATTGTGTATATACATATACCACTTTATTTTTTTACCCTTTTGCTATGGGCTAAATGTGTCCCCCCAAAGTTCATGTATTGGAAACTTAACCATTGTAATAGTGTTATGAGGGTGGGAAGTCATATTATGGTAACTGAAAGATAGGGAATTTAAGAGGTGATTAGATTTTGAGGACTGTGCCCTCGTGAATGGATTGACCCATTCGTGGAGTAATGAGTTGATGGTTTAACAGGCGGTCATGGGTATGGTTCCATAGGCTTTAGAAGGAGTACCAGTGAGAAGGTTAGCTCTCTGTTGCTCAACTCATTGTTGCCATGTTGAGGACTGTGCCCTCGTGAATGGATTGACCCATTCGTGGAGTAATGAGTTGATGGTTTAACGGGCGGTCATGGGTATGGTTCCGTTGGCTTTAGAAGGAGTACCAGTGAGAAGGTTAGCTCTCTGTTGCTCAACTCATTGTTGCCATGTGATACCCTGGTCACCATGGGACCCTGCAGAAAAGGCCCTCACCATTTGTGTTTCCTGGACCTTGGACTTCTGAGCCTCTGAAACTGTGAGAATTAAATTTTATTTCTTTATAAATTACCCAGTTTCAGATATTCTGTCACAAACAACAGAAACAAGCTAATACACCATTCATCTGTTGATGGGCATTTAGGCTGATTTTATATCTTGGCTATTGTGAATAGTGCTGCAATGAATGTGGGTGTTCAGGTGTCTTTTTGATGTATTGATTTCATTACCTTTGGGTATATAATCAGTAGTGCAATAGCTAGGTCATAAGATAGATCTATTTTTCGTTGTCCGAGAAATGGTTTTCTGAGGAATTGTTTTCTGCAATGACTGTACCAATTTACATTCCCACCAACAATGTAGGAGGGTTCCTTTTTCCCCACATCCTCCCTAACATTTGTTATATAAGAATTGTTGATAGTAGCCATTCTAATTGGAGTGAGATGATATCTCACTGTGGTTTTAGTTTGCATTTCCTTGGTGATTAGGGATGCTGAACATTTTTTCATGTGCCTGTTGGCCATTTGCAGGTCATGTTTTGAGAAATGTCTGTTCAGGTCTTTTGCCCATTTTTTAATTGTGTTATTTCTGTCTCTGCTGTTGAGTTGTATGAGTTCCTTATTTATTCTGGATATTAGCCCCTTGTGTAGTTGGCAACCACATTCTCACATTCTGTATGTTGTCTCTTTTCACTTGTTTGATAGTGCCTCTTGCCGAGCAGAAGATTTTTAGTTTGATGTATTTCCATTTGTCTATTTCTGCTTTAGTTTCCTGTGCCTTCATAGTTTTGTCCAAAAATGTGCTGCCCACTCCCATTTCATGCAGTGTCTCCCCTATATTTTCTTCTAGTAGTTTCATAGTTTCAGGTCTTAAGTTTAGGTCTTTCATACACTTTGAGTTGATTTTTATGTATGGTGAGAGATAGGGGTCTAGGGTTGATTTTCTGAATGTGGATATTTGGTTTTCCAGCACTATTTATTGGAGAAGCTGTCCTTTAACCACTGTATATTCTTGGCACCTTTGTCAGAAATCATTTGGCTGTAAATGTGTGGGTTTATTTTGGGGCTGTCTATCCTATTCCATTGATCTATTGGTGTGATTTTATGCCAGTGCCATGCTGTTTTGTTTACTAAAGCTTAACAGTACATCTTGATGTCAGAAAGTATGATGCCTCCAACTTTGTATTTTTGTTGTTGCTCAAGATGGCTTTAGCTATACAGGGTTTTTGTAGGTCCATACAAATTTTAAGATTGATTTTTCAGGCCAGCCCCGTGGCTCACTCAGGAGAGTGCAGCGCTGGTAGCGCCGAGGCCATGGGTTCAGATCCTAAACAGGGATGGCCGGTGCGCTCACTGGCTGAGCGCGGTGCAGACAACACCATGCTGAGGGTTGTGATCCCCTTACCAGTCAAAAAAAATAAAAAACGATTGATTTTTCTATTTCTGTGAAGAATGTCATTGGTATTTTGACAGAAATTTCATTGAATGTGTAGATTGCTTTGGGTAATATGAACATTTGGAGGATGATAATTGTTCCAACCCATGAACATGAGATATTTTTCTATTTATTTATGTCCTCTTCAATTCTTTCATGAATGTTATGTAGTTTTCATTGTATAGGTCTTTCACTTCCTTGGCTGAATTTACTACTACATATCTAATTTTTTTGGTAGCTATTGTGAATAGAATTACTTTCTTGATTTCTTCTTCAGCTATTTTGTTATTGGTGTATAGGAAGGCTATTGATTTTTGTGTGTTGATTTAGTATCATGCCATTATACTGAATTCATTTATTAGTTGCAGTAATTTTTAGAGAGGTCTTTAGGGTTTTCTATATATAGGATTATGTCATCTGCAAGTAGGGATAGTTCAACTCCCTTTTTTCTGATTTGGATGCCCTTTATTGCTTTTTCTTGCTTTATTGTGCAGGCTAGAACTTCCAGTACTAGGCTAAATAAGTGTGGAGAAAGTGAGCATTCTTGTCTTGCTCCAGATTTTAGAAAAAAAGCCTCCAATTTTTGTCCATTCAGTATGATATTAGCTATGAGTTTGTGATATATGGCCTTTCTTGTGTTGAGGTATGTTCCTTCTATACGTAATTTGCTGATTGTTTTTATCATGAAGTGGTGTTGGATTTTATCAAATGCTTTTCTGCATCTATTGAAATGATCATACGTTTTTTCCTTCATTCTGTTGATGAGATGTATCATGTTTATTGATTTGCATACGTTGAGCCATCCTTGCATCCCTGGGATGAATCTCACTTGATCATGGTGAATGATTTGTAATGTATTG
>NW_007728608.1:73816-82182 GCF_000696425.1 Galeopterus variegatus | reverse complement strand
CATGCTCAACCAGTGAGTGCACTGGCCATCCCCTTATAGAATCCAAACCCATGGCCTCAGTACTACCAGTGCTGTGCTCTCCTGAGTGAGCCATGGGGCCAGCCCTGATTTTTCTGTTGATTTCTTTTTTGACCCAGTCATTGCTTAGGAGTATGTTGCTTAATTTTCATGTATTTTACAGTTTCCAGCGTTCCTTTTATTGTTGATTTCTAGTTTTATTTCTTTTTGGTCAGACAAGATAGTTGATATGATTTCAATTTTTAAAATTTTTCAAGACTTGTTTTGTGACCTAAAATATGGTATATTCTAGATAATGTTTCATGTGCTGCTGAGAAGAACGTGCGTTCTGCATCTGTTGGATGAAATGTTCTATAAATGTCCATTAGATTCAATCGGCCTATAGTAGAGATTAATTCCAATATTTCTTACTTAATTTCCTGTCTGGATGATCTGTCCTTTACTGAAAGTCCCTAACTATTACTGTGTTGGAGACTACTTCTCCCATTATGTCTAATAGTAATTGCTGTTTATATCTGGGTGCTCCAGTGTTGGATGCATATAAGTTTAAAATTGTTATATCCTCTTGTGGAACTGATCCCTTTATCATTATATAATGAGTTTTCTTATCTTTTTTTTCTTACTTTCCTTGCCTTGAAGTCTATTTTATCTGATATTAAGTATAGCTTCTCCTGCTCTTTTTTGGTTTCCATTTGCATGAACATCTTTTCTCATTCCTTCACTTTCAGTCAATATGTGTCTTTACAGGTGAAGTGACTTTTTTGTAGGCAGTGTATTATTGGTTTTTGTTTTATAATTGATTCAGCCACTCTGTGTCTTTTAATTGGAGCATTTAATCCACTAACATTTGGAGTTATTATGGATATATAGGGACTTGTTACTGCCATTTTGTTACTTTTTTTCTGTTGTTTTGTTGATCCTTTTTCCTTTTTCTCCAGTCTTACTGTCTTTTTATGTTATTGAGTGTTTTTTCTCTAGCAGTATACTTTGATTTCCTGCAATTTACTTTTAGTACATTTCTTACAAGTTTTTGTGTTATGATTACCATAAGACTTACAAAAAACATGTCATAGTAATAACAGATTATTTTAAACTAACATCATAACTTGGATAGCTAAGTAAAAAGAAAAAACCAAAGCAAACTTTATACTTTGACATCATTACCCCCCACTTTCTGACATTTCATTATTTCAAGGTACATTTTTTAATGTTGTCTATCTCTTATACAGTTGTGGTATTTGTTACTGTCTTGTTAGGTTTGTTCTTTAGCCTCCATACTATGAATATAAGTTGTTAATTCACCACGCTTACAACATTGGAGTATTTTGAGGTTGTCTGTGTACTTACTTTACCAGCAAGTCATGTGCCTTCAAAAGTTTTCTTGCTACTCTTTAGCACCATCTTCTTTCAGATTGAAGTACTCCCTTTAACATTTCTTGTAAGGGAGGTCTAGTATTAATGAATTTCCTTAGCTTTTGTTTGGGAAAGACTTTATTTCTTCTCTATATTTGAAGGTCAGTTTTGCTAGATACAGTTTTTTCCTTTAACACTTTGAATATATTATCCCATTCTCTTTTGGTCTGTTGGGTTTCTACTGAGAAATCTGCTCAGAGGTATATTGGGGATCCATCGAATATTATATGCTTCTTTTCTCTTGCTGCTTTCAGTCTTCTTTCTTTGCCTTTGGTTTTTAATAATTTGCTTAATGTGCCCTGGGGTGTTCCTCTTTGAACTGAGTTTGATTGGTGACTTCTGAGCTTCCTCTACCTGGATATGGTCAACTTCTCCATACTGGGGAAACTTTAAGGCATTATTTCCTTGAATATGCTTTCTAGGACTTTTTCTTTTTTGTTTCCTTCAGGTACACCAATTTTGCAGAGGTTATTTCACTTGAGGGAGTCCCATAATTGCAGCATTTCTGTCTCTTCATTATTATTATTCTTTTTTTCTTTTTGCTCCTCTGATTGGGTAATTTCATATGTTCTGAAAACTCACTGATCCTTTCCTCTGTTTGATTAAGTCTGCTGTTAAAACTTTCTATCAAGGGGCTGGCCCCGCAGTGCACTCGGTAGAGTGCGGCGCTTGGGTGCGCAGCCCGCCCCAGGTTCGGATCCTATATAGGGATGACCGGTGCACTCACTGGCTGAGCAGGGTGCGGGCAACACCAAGCCAAGGGTTGCGATCCCCTTACTGGTCAAAAAAAAAAAAAAACTTTCTATCAAGTTTTTCAGTTCAGATAATGTAGTCTTTATTTCTAGAATTTCCTTTTTTTTATTTCACTCTATTCCTGTGTCAAGTTTCTCACTCTGTTCCTGAATTTCTTCCCAGATATTACTTAGTTTTCTATTTGTATTTTTGTGACTCCCTGAACATCCTTAATAAAGTTATTCTGAATTCTCTGTCAGACATTTCATAAATCCACTATTCTTCTGGATCCATTGCTTGTGCTTTGTTTCCTTTGGTGATGTAATATTCCTCTGTTTTTTTCTTGATCTTTCTGTTTTTACACTGATGCTTGGGCATTTGAGGAGATGGTTACCTCTTCCAGGTTTTATAAGTGTTCTTTGATGGGTTTTGACCTTACTGGTTAATATCAAAGCTTTGCCTCTGCTCTGTGGGTTTGTTTTGCTGTTGTTTTGTTTTCCTGTTCTGTGGTTGATTAATAGCTGTCACCAATACTTTATCTTTCCACTGAAACTAATTTGCTGTCCTGTGGTTAATTCCCAAACTGGGGGAAGCTTCCTGTGGGGACCAGAATTTGAGCTCTGTGCCTAAGCTAGATTACTCCTTTGCTACTATTTCTCAAACTGGGGAAAGATTTTGTGTGAATCCAGTTTTAACTGTCTGCCTTTAGTTACTTCTGAGTCTTGTGGGATCACCACAGACAGAAGTGGACTGTGGAAATTGTAGCCCAGTACTGAGCCTTTCTTGCAAACAGTGTCCTTTATATTTCTATCACCTGACCAGTCTCCACTGTGTGACACCCATGCTGATTGGAAGTCACATCAACTGCCCATCCTGCATCCCAATGTCCCCACCCAGCCCTGCACTCCAAATGTTTCTTGTGGGGCAGGCTGTGCACAAGTCCCCCATGAAGACTCACCTACCTCTGGGTGGTTACTTTTTCTTGTCTGCTGCAGCCCCTCACTCCTATACAAGTCCAGGGGACATTTGCTAGTGGCTTTGCCAGCCTGGGAGGTAAAATGGTGTACTCACAAGCACCCCTCTCCCCTGCAGACTCCAACTAGCTTCTCAGAAGAGTGCTATAGCAGCTTTTCCATCTCCTGGTATCCACTCCATGTGCTGGTAGATGCTCTTTGCCTTGTACCACATTGGCCCTGGAAGCAGCCAGGTCTCGAATGGTCAGAGTGGTCCCTTCTTTCTGTTGTCATAGCTTTTCACACCTTCGTGAACTCTGAAGATCTCTCCTGTTTTTCCACCAAGCTCCAGCGATCTCAGGATGGCAGTTTTTGCACTTTAATAGTTGTAAGTTGATTAGTTGTGGAGGGAAGCAGAGCCAGGGATTGTCTATTCCACTGTTTTGTTTATCCAAGAGTTCTCTTATCCAGTCTTGTGACATTGGTAAAAGTTTGAGATGATTGCGAAATAAAAATTTTCTAGAATTACTGTAAACTGCAAATAATGGTGAATGGGTACCAGGGTAAGAATGAACACCTGCTATGTGCTCATATTAGACAGAAACGTGCTTTACAGGAGTCAGGGTGCTCAATCCAGAATAGTGGCAGCAACAAGGCAACAATAAGGTTAAACTAGCCATATTATCAGCCTAATATTACCATGACTCTGGTCATAATGGCAGCCTCATTAGAACCCTGGGATCCTTATTTGGATCTCCCTATATGCTATACCTTGCTTTGCCTCACATCCTTTACATGTAGGAAACTGGTGTATAGCAGCTTTACATTTCCCAGAAATATTAAATGTAATCGCAAATGGAGTAAGATATTTATATCTTGTGGTATAAATATCTTTAAAAATACAGTAGGACTGGCCTAGTGATCCCCATTGTTCATCTTGAAGGAGGGGTATTTTGTCACAAAATACTGGTTAGTTGCAGTTAGGGGGAAGAACATCAGAAGGGTGAGAATAAAGGGCCAGCCCGGTGGCGCACTGCTATAGTGCACCGCTTGGGAAGCACAGCGGCGCTCCCGCCGAGGGTTCGGATCCCACATACAGACCGGTTCCCGCTCACTGGCTGAGCGAGGCGCGGGAGCAACACCGAGGGTTGCGATCCTGTTGCTGGTCCCGGTCCGGTACGGGGGCGACACTGAGAGTTGTGATCTGTTGCCGGACATGGAAAAAGACAAAAAGGAAAAAAAAAAAGAAGGGTGAGAATAAAACTGCTGTGAGATTAGTCCATCAGAGGTTTAAAAGCAGCATATTTCATCAGTGACAAACTAAGGACATTTTCCTGTCTTTAAATGCCAACATTCACACCACAAACATTTTTCATTTTAAACAAGAGTGCTTTAGCACAATTGATCAAATATTCCTTCCCCAGTGGTTTGGGTGAGAATAAAACTGCTGTGAGATTAGTCCATCAGAGGTTTAAAAGCCGCATATTTCATCAGTGACAAACTAAGGACATTTTCCTGTCTTTAAATGCCAACATTCACACCACAAACATTTTTTCATTTTAAACAAGAGTGCTTTAGCACAATTGATCAAATATTCCTTCCCCAGTGGTTTCCAGTTTTGCCTTCTCTAGAGAGCAATTAGTATTAGTATTAGTATAATAATAGCCATAGTAATGATAGTCCTTATACTCTATTGAGCCCTTACTGTGTGCCATACACTCCATACACAATACCACAGCTTCTTTTTTGATCTTTACAATTCTCTGAACCAGATATTATTGGCTCCATTTTACAGGTCAGTAAACTGAGGTTCATGAAGGCTAAGTGACTTTTCCAAAGATACTCAAAGCTAAGTAGTGGCAGAGTTAGATTTCATATCAGGTTAAGTCTGATTCCAAATCCAGAATGCTCAATCTGTACACTAAATAATGTCTAGAACACAACATGATGAAAGCAAGCTTAGAAATTGTTTCATTAAAAGTTCATTGAGCTAGTCAGTTAGCTCAGTTGGTTAGAGCGTGGTGTTAGAACACCGAGGTCAAGGGTTCGGATCCCCATACCAGCCAGCCACCAAAGAGAAAAAAAATGCATTGAAGGAAACAATACAAATTAGAATTAGGTGTTCACATATGCACAATATGGTACCCATCCATGTCATAGTCACGTGTGATCAACTGTCTTGTGTAGCATCATGCCAATGAAATAACTAGTTTAAATAAAGTGTTTGGACTATTTAGAGCAAAAAATGCAAAGCAGAGTGTTCTAAGATTATCTAAAGTCACTAAGAAAAAAAAGAAAAGGAACTATTCTTTAATTTTGCGTTTTGAAAATTTTAAAACTCTACTTGGCAAGACCCCAAACTTTCTAAGACTATAAAACAAAACTGGCTGCCAAATTATGGAAAATAAAAAATGCAAGCTTTAAGTGTTGTTTTTTAGCAATGGTAAAAACTATATCAACATTTTCTCTACCAAAAGCAATGATTTTTCTAAGGAAAATAAATAAATTTATAATGATTTTTGCTTGTCAAATCGTAGCTAGAAATATTTGGGATCTGTTATTTTAACTCGATTGTACCTTAAACATTAATCCTGTTCCCCATTTTCTGTGAACTCTCATTTCCTTCAATCACTGCAAAATATTGTCTCATTAATGAAGCTTTGAAAAGGTCGAGAAAAACATTAGTCCAATAAAATGATGACTTTGGGTGCTATTTCATTCATCATCTGCCTGATAGGTCCTTTACTCAGCTAACATTTTTTGCATGTGTGTTGATACCCACAAGAAGCTTAGAATTTAAGGGTAAGATACATATGAACAGTTAGCTATAACAGAAGAAAAATGAAATCACCCAACAGAGAATGCAATGAATAAAAATTACTTTTCTCTCGGAGACTATTTCATTCTCACTCAACGTGATTCTGCTGTCCCACCTCCCTCACCACAGGAGAGAGTTTATGACCTAGAGGGCAAGTCAGAGAACCCAGAACTTTCCAGAAATAACAATAGACCCAAGGTGGACACGTATTCTAAATCCTGACAATCCAAGTCATATGGTAGGTTGATATAAACGCTGTAAAAGAGGATTTCTCTCCTTCTGATATCAAGAGCTAAAAATGCCATGTAAATCTGGAGCTCCCAAGACCCACCTTCCTGTCATGCATGAGTGAAGGTCTGCTTAAGACTGAAATCAGCATGGAGGAGATCAGAGCCCAGAAAAATAACGTGGGACAGATCCCTGAGCACGTTAGCCGGGCACCGCATTCAGCCATCTCAACTACTGGGTTTTGAGTTACACGAGCCAATAAATACTTCTTACTTACCCAAATTTGTTTCTTTCATTGAAAACTAAATTGTTTCTTTAACACTAAGATGAATGGAGTTTGACTGAAGTGTAAAACTTTTTCCATCTCTAATATTGTATTAATTTACTCCATGTGCTATTGGAGAAGAGAGGAAAGAACAATTACCTTCTGCTGTGGAAGACAACCAAGGTTTCCTGAAGCGGGGGAGCTAGAATTTCCAAAACTGTAGCAGCAGAGGAAGGACATTCAGGATAAGGCATTAGCATGAACAAACAAAGAAATGTGAAAGCATCTAGTGCATTTATAGAACTCGTTGGTATAGAAATGTCATATGCATGGAGGGACAAAAGAGAAGTTGAGGCTGAGAAGGTATCTGGGAGGTAAGTGATAAAAGATCTTGCATGTTTGCCAGGTGGTCCAAATTTTATTGAGTAAGCAAATGAAAATCATTGAAGTCTTTGGAAGAAAAAACTTTCATTATTTGTCCTATTTCTTAGGAAAATAATCCTGCTAACAGCCTAAATAAATAATTAAATTAGGAAAGACAGCGACAGAAGGCAACCTCGTGGTAGGCCTGGTGAGAGATGTGAAGGACATAAGCAAAGTACGTAAGAGGGTGGAAAAAAGGGGAATTTACTCAACATACATTTTAGAAATAAAATTAATAGGGCAAGATGACTAATGGTAAACTTTTTAAATAGTGGTATCTGCCATTAGGGAATTTTAAAAAAGAAATCGTGATCTCATAGAGTTTCAATGAAGCAGTTTTCTCTGGTTGAAAACATAATCTTTCAGGCAAAGTGGAACTAACCTTTGAGAAATGCTTAGAAATGATCCAAAACAGGCAGATGTATGACGCTCACTCTAGGATCAGGAAGTGAAAGAATTTTACTTCTAAGTTTTGACTTTCTAACACATTTTAAACTGTAGACAAATGAGCTGGCATAATGATAGAGTCACAAAATGAATTGCAAGTGGAATGTTAAATGATGCTTGCTTCCTTTGGCTTTTCATGTGGTCGGGCTTAATCTCAGGACAAAAACCAAATGTAGATGCAGCCTGTCTTCATTTCCTTCCTTCCCCCCTGCTCTTTCCTTCCCCTCTCGCTTTTTTCTTCTTTTTTCTTTTTTCTCTCTTTGCTTTCTCAGTTTTTCCTCTTACTCCCCCATTATAATTAAATTTTTACCTAGACTTAGAAAAAAAACTTTCCTATTATGGTGGAAATAAACCAATGTGCTATTTAAAAATGGCCAAAAATAAATGAGAAAAGCTTTCTATGGCTTTAAGAGTGGATGAACTTTAAAATTTTAACGCACAAATATTTATTGAACGTTTACAATGTGGCAGACGCAGCGCCGAGTGTACTTTTCTGTCCAAAATGACCACTTTCTCCAAAGATGCTGTGCTCAGAATTTTCAATTGGAGAGCTGTGACTCTTCAAATTTAATAGTTAGAAGTTTCTTCTTTCAGCGAGATTACACCTCTAATCATAATATTAAATTTTAGGATAATTTCTTTTCCTGGATTGATTATGTTATCATTTGAGTTCAAACAGGGAGTGTGGAGACATTCCAGAAATGTTCATAATAATTTTCCTAAGGAGATACAACTGTTGATTTCAACTTGGAACCCCTGCAATAGGGCTTGGAGGGGCTGTATAGCATGTTTGAACTTTCAGGTGGATATTAATCATTACTCATTTATAGTAGTTAGATATTAACTTACCAAACTGTATTATTCAATTCTCAGTGTGAAATAATGCGAGCTCATGTCAGGGGAGGGACTGTGGGTGGTGACCACCAGCTTTGAAGATGAAGGGAAGGCAAACAGGAAAAATTGAGCTGTCAGTGCCAGAAATCAGTTGCCAGCCATCATCTGTCACCTACAGCGTGCCCTCATAGATGTTTTTCTGACTGTACCCAAATTCAAAACCATTTAAAAAAAA
>NW_007728608.1:70253-73246 GCF_000696425.1 Galeopterus variegatus | reverse complement strand
TAAACTTGATAACCAATTAAGGATTTAACAAAAGGAAGAAGGAAAGAAAAATCTGTGACATGTATTAAGCAAAACAAACATCAAATGAATGTGCTTTTACCACATCTGCTTAACCTTGAAAACTATGTTCAGTCTTCTTCTGGAAGTTTTAAATGGCAAAAACATCCCTGGTTTCATTTGCAGCCTGAATAAGTAATTCAATGATAACAGTGACATTTGAAATATCTGTGGTTTTGTGCTGCATTTCCTCTGATGATTATAAATAAGCTTAAAACATTGAATAATGCAAAGAGGACCTTCCTTAAGGACCATAGAGGAAAACAAGATCCAGTGAAAAGCCAGTTGTTTTGGCAGTGTGGCCTTGTTCATAGGGAACTCATATTACCCAGACCCTTTTCTTTGCCAATGAATTCATTAATAATAAATTTAATTAAACATCAATGAATCCACCTCTGGGTCTCCATTTCTAAGCTAATAACCTTTGCCCTGCAATGGTAAAATTCGAGTTTTGGGTTTTTTTTTAAATTTAGATTTATATAGGTTCTATATGTTCACAGAATACAAAGTGATTATCAGACCCAGCATCACCCTCTCCCTCAATCAACCAATTTACAACTATTAAAAAGCAACGACTGCCAAGCTGGGGCCGCTAGAGCTCAGGGGAAGAGGAGGAGAGACCTACAGAGTGCACAAAGGCAGGAGAAGCCACGATGAGAGAAAAAAGGGACCTCTCTGACTGATTCAAGCCCTGACCTTTTCAAGGCTGGCTCTGGTGAGCAAACGAAGCAAGAGCTGGCAAAAGCCACTGCTGTGTCTTTGCATGAAGTTGCTTGGAGGCAGCAGGGGAAAAGAGGGCCTTGGTGGCCCCCATGCCAGCAAAACCACTAACGGGGTTCCCGTGGACCCAGATAGGAGTGAAGGGCCACAGACAACTGAAAAAAGGAGCCACTCAGAGGCCAGTGAGTCATCACAAGGGACTAGCACATGGCCCACCCCATTGGGAGTGTTTGGAGTGCAGGTGGTGGGAGAAACAGACCCACTGGGGGAAACATTGGGGCACAGCATGGGCAGCTGATCTGCCCCCCAGTCAGCATAGGACCACTCAGTGGAGACTGGTCAGGAATATAGAACTGCAGGGGGCACACTTCGCTGAAAACATTCAAGCCCAGATCAGAGTTTCTACACAACTCAAGTGCAGCAGAATTCACAAGACCTGGAAGTGCTACAAGGGCAAGAATTAAATCCTGACCTGCACAAAAAGCCTTCCCCAGGGAATCAGCAGCAAAGCAGCAGTTTAACTCAACCAGAGGGATCAAGTGCTCGTTCCCACAGGAAGTTTCCTCATTTTAGAAGTAAGCAAACGACAACAAATTAGTTTATATGAAGAGTTTAAATGGTGGGAATAGCAAATAATCCAACTCAAAACTGTTAAAAATAAAAAAACCCACAGATCAGAGACAAAGTTCTGATATTAAACAGTAAAGGTCTAACACCACCAAAGAATACCTATAAAACCCAGAAGGACCAGAATCCCCCCAAAGTGGAGGGAGGGGAGAGGGCCAAGGGCCTCAGCCACACACCCCCGACATCAGCATCCAGCCCAGCGACAGCCACCAAGCAGCCACGAGAAGCACCCCAGGCCCCGAGCCACGGTGGTGGGGGGCCAAGGGCCTCAGCCACACCCTCCTATGTCAGCATCCAGCCAAGTGAGGACCACTGAGCTCTCTGGGCTCCCCCGCTGGAATGAGAGGGGTGCCACAGGCCTCAACCAGGCCCCACCCTCCCTCCTTTCTCCCCCTCCCACCTGATCTCCCTCCCTTTTCCCCTGTCCTCCTCCCCCCGCCCACAACTGCTGCAACAACATCTTAGAATGTTGTAAAAAAATAATAATACTATGGATCTGGCCTTCACACTTTGGGCACAAGGGGTCACAATCAGCTTTGTATCTCATGAATATTCATAACCAATATAAAATTAGTACAGTTTAAAAAATTAAAATAAGATAATAATAATTAATTGATTAATTAATTAAAAGAAAAAATATATAAATAAAGAAGAATACAGACAAAAATGATTATCAAATAACTGTGTGTGGATAATATATATATTATATATATCTTTTATGGTCTTCTCTGTTAACCAATATTTGAGAATGGGAGTTGGGGAGTGGGTTGGGGGGAATGGTATGTGATTTTCTAGTTAAAAGAAGTTTTTATCCAAACTGAGCCTAAATCCACTAGTGTTGTATGTAGGCATATTTTTTAGGTGTGCACACAGTATTAGTTAATCTCCCAAACTGTATGTTTAGATAGCAAATGTTTACGCTCACTACAAATCTTTTATGAATTAACCAGACTACTGACCACAATGTCAAAACACTTTTAAGAAGACTTCATAAAAATTCCAAGCGTAAGTTGTCTCCTTGACTTCAGCTAAATGAAGTAAACAAAGAAAAGGGAAACTTCCCCTAAGCCAACACATCGGCAGAAAGCGACTGTCTTCGGAAATCCAAGAGGAATGACACACATTTTAAAAATAACATTGCATTTTAAATTTAAATCTTAACTAACGGTAGTTCTAAAAATCAACGCGCTCTGCTTAAGGGCAAGAGGGGGAATTCCAGCACAGTTCTAAGCACACAGTAGGCACTCAATAAATCATTGCTGATTGATAGATAAAGTGACAAACATCTGTGTCTTTCGAGAACAGAGGCTGAATCAAGGTTTTCTCTTCATCTGTATAATGCAAACATTCCAGAAAGTGTAGCATTAAAAAGGCAGGTAAGTAAGAAGGAGGCACTTATAGAGGGGGGTGAAAAGGGACTTTAGAATAGCAAAAACCAGAAGATTGGTTTCTCATTTCTCCACCCCCTCGAAAGAAGGTGAGGGGACTAGTTTCTCCCATGATTTTACTAAAGGAATTGATCTAGACTCACTGTAAAGAGGGCTATCCTATGCCCAGTGGACATCATTCAGTCAATTCTCACTATATTG
>NW_007728608.1:60834-70134 GCF_000696425.1 Galeopterus variegatus | reverse complement strand
CACTGTAAAGAGGGCTATCCTATGCCCAGTGGACATCATTCAGTCAATTCTCACTATATTGGTCTTTTAATTTTTTGAAAAAACTGATGGCATTTTCTCACTTTCTAAATCTGGAAAGGACCTAAAACCTCCCTAATTGATTGATCCTCATTGCTTCAGAAAGTAGATGGCTAAGAAAGAGATTGCTTGCAGTTTTGAGAAATAATATTGAGTATTCAATTCCTTCACCTCTCCTGATACTCCTCAGTACCCAAAAGTAAATAAAATGGGGAGACAGTGGGGCCATCTGGGGAACTCTCCTGCTGTTCCTTTAATCTCCAGTTGAATGGCACCGTACAGTGTCCAGATAAACATGCTTGCTCCATGCATGTGCTTTAACTATATATATGCAGAAGGTGTAACCCTGAGGAGACTAAAGCACAGAGAAGCTGAGTGATTACTGTCCTAGACGACACAGAAGATTACAGGTGGCATTTCTATAAAAATCAAGGACTTTAATTTTCCAATGCACTGTTCAAGCAGGTAGACATAATATGCACATTCATCAGACCCTGTGCACAGCCACCAGCATTTCCCTATCTTAAAGCATTACCATTAAAAAGGAATTATCCTACTTAGGAAAGAGGGCTGTGTGTATTTAACCTGAAAACAAGACTTGACAAGGTGACCATCTGTTTTCTCTTTCCCACTTAATTACAAAAGGAANGAAAACAAGACTTGACAAGGTGACCATCTGTTTTCTCTTTCCCACTTAATTACAAAAGGAATGGTACTTGAAGTCAACCAAAATACCCAGGGAGGAATTGGTTTATGGTGTATTCATTTTTTTTCTGTAAAGTGCAAACCTAACACTTGCTCATATGGCCACATTGAACAGCCGTAGAATCAGCGCCATTTCAACTGATCTTCCACTACAGCCACTTGTCTGTAACAGTGACATTACTCAACATGAGTACTTTGAAGAGGACCCAAATCACTGGCAAAGTCTTCCCTTGGGAGGGAAAAATGTTCCATTGGATAACACCTTATACCATAAACTTGCATGGAATCACTTCCACCCAAAGTCTGAGTTTCAGTAAGCAGAATTTGTTTGCTGTTTGTTTTTTATTTAATAAAATATGCTCAAATCCAAAAATGGAGAAACAGTTCCTTGTAATGGAAAGCACAAAAGACTGGAAGTCAGGAGATGTAGGTACCAGTCCCAGGTAAGTCATTCCTCTCCTGTATGGCCCTAAGCAAATCATACAACCTCTCAAGTCTCAATTTCTTCATCTGTGAAATGGGGATAGTCATATCAATGCTGATTGCCTTACAGGACATCTGAGAAAGTTCTATAAGATAATTAGAGACTGGTAGGTAAAATGTAAAGTATTTTACCAATGTGAAATAATAGCAACACCAGCAAAAATAAGGTCACAGTGGACCTCAGAATAATCAATAATCCCATAAGGGACATAACTACATCATGAGTAAATACCCCTTGCAATGGTAAGGTAATTTTTCTAGTTGTACCTTTTGTTTAAGCAGAGATACACCGAACAGCTTCCAAAAAGCCATGAAAATAGTCAAATTGTCCCAGAAAAGTAATTATTTCAGAATATTTGCACTTGTATAGACATGACTTTTTGCAAAAGCAAAAGATAAACTCTGTATCTTTTAACTCTTTGGTATTTTCCTGAGAATATAGTGACCTTAATTCTAGTGCCACACTATCTCGTATGGGATCCACCAGACACATGTGCCTGTTTAAATTAATTAAAATTAAATAAAATTAAAATTTTAGTTGCTCGGTCGTACTAACCTCATTTCAAGTGCTCAGTAGCCCCAGGTGGCTGGTGGCTATGCAGTGGACAGCACAGATAGCAAACATTTCCACCACAGAAAATTCTATAGGACAGCACTATTAGCACATGAAAAAGTAAGTCTTTATTGGGATGGACGTGATCAAGTAAAGAAAAGATAGCCAGCTTTGACTCAATTCCGCTTTTTATTTGGGCACATGACTTAAACTCCCTAAGACTCAGTTTTCCTCAACTGTAAAATGAGAATAATAACAGTACTACTTCATAGGGCAATTGTGAAGATTAAGTGAAATAATATAAGTAAAGTATCTAGCATTTTACCTACACTCAATAAATGTTATTTATTACTGCATTTCATCAAGTCTAAGATGCAGAACTTTTCACATTTTAACATATCACAAATTCATATGGAATTTATAATCAGTGCCAAAAGCAACTTGGCAGAGGAGGAAGTTGTGACATGGATGTCACTGCCTGCACATGTGCAAACTTAGCATGTGTGTAGAAGGTTATAGATTCATCTGAGTCTCACCTAAGCTGAGATGTAAGCCTTTCACATGGCATGTCGTTGCACCTTATTTTAAATTTAGATCCTAATTGTCATTTTAAATGTCTTCATAAAATATACTAAAATTTAACGGAGAAACAAATGATTATTGTCTTTGCAGAATATTCTTGTGCTCTGTGTAGTACAACTAAAGGCAATAGAAATTGCCAAATCTCTTGGAATGGGCATGTGTTTCTCAAAACTATGAAGGTTTGATGAGGTCTATTCTTGAATCCCCAATGACTATCACCCCGATACTATCATCCATCCATCAGAAACCCCGACTGACTCTTAAGAACTGTTTAATGTCCATCAGTACGAAATTCAATTAAGAGGGAAAATGTAATGATGATTTTAACCACATGAGAACTGTTCATGAAGCCTAGAATACTGTGATTTGCCTTGAAATTGGTCCTTTGTTCCTGAACGTGCCAAAGAGGAACAGGTTATGACACTCAGGTTATAAGGAGCTGTGGGGAAGTCACCACGATGCTTCAGATGGTATCCAAATAGACTCGGGAGAACATTTGGACTTTAAATGCAAAAAGGCTTAAGCTCAAACCAAGCTCATGAACTGAAAAATATGTCTGTCAGGAAAAAACAATTGTGTAATTTCATAGATGCTTCTTATTTCTGAAAAGCTGTTGTTAAGTTCATATAGCAAACAACTTATGGTGTCTGGTTTCAAGGAAATATGGGATTATCAATAAGAATATGATGAGAGAAGAAATCGTTCTAGAGGATAGAGTTTCTTTCATTTTTTTTTTAGTTTTGTTATTATTAATATTTCATCAAATCTGATAATGTAGTTGAAAAACACAATTATTTCAAACGCCAATAAGAAAAAAAACCTGCCAATTTTAACTGATAAAAATGTCTTATCATTTAGATTTTTTATTATATGTTTATTAAAAGGATTTCTTAAAACTTATTTTTACAAACTCCTGTGAAGCCACAAAAAGGAAAATATTAGCAAACATGTCATCAGTTGAGGTACTATAAAAAATTCTTCACATAAAGAACCCAAAAGGCCTTTCATCGTGAAAACATCACACCTGAGTACTCTGGAAAAGAAAAAAAAAAAAAAATTAACAAAAACTGGAGAAGATCCCTCATGAGGCAGCATGGAAACAGTTCCAGAGTCAGGGGTGGACGGGATGCTCCAAGCAGGGAGGAGGAAGGGTTCACCCACACGAAGACTGCCCAAGGCCACTCCCAAATCACAGGCCTGAGAACAGCCACCGCTTCTCTCCTGAGGCCATCCCACAAGCTGGCAAACCAGTTTTCTGACATTGGTGCTTTAAGAAAAAACTGGGTTTTGGTTTTTTTCTGATTTTGAAAGGTATTTTTGCTCATTGTAAAGAATTCAGGAAAACAAAAAAATATAAATAAAAAGATGTGTCCTAAAATCTCATCATTGGTAGCAGTTTCTTGTATTTCCTTCCAATCTTTTCCTGTTTGTTATATGTTAGGTTAATGTTGATTATGCAGTGTTGTTTGTTATTGTTTTCACTTAATATTTCCCAAAGTCAATAAATATTCTGCAAAACAAAAAAGAAAATAAATCCAGCAGGAATCACTGTTAACTCAAAGTCATTGATTTCTGTGTTTTTCCACACTATTTCACTGAAAGATAATACGTATCCCAAATATATCTTTAAAGAGAGCCCCACTATTGACTATGGAATTTTCTACCGCAGGGCTGACATCCAGTCGGGAAGTGTTGATGCTGATACTCCCTTGATCTTTTCAAAGAGCAGCAGGACACATCCCTTCTTCAAATGTTCTAACTTGGTTTGCTGTCTCAAATATCAAGGGGTTATGTTATGGTGGTCCAGTCATGAATGAGTCAAATTCTCACCCCTCTCATCTGTGTTTTTTGCACCCACAATGTCTTTTCAATGTATAATCATAGTGAAATCTTCTTGAAAAAAAGTTGAATAGCAGTTCAACTTAACACACGTAATAGTAACAATGCACATAACTCACTGAAGTGATAAACAATATAAATAGCCAAGACAAATTTGCACACATCGAGGCAGTGACAACGGTATCATAATTGTCACCTGAGAAATTATACAATGCCTTGGATGATAAGATGCATCCTGATTTTAATTTGTGGAATATACAGCAACAATTATCAATTTTTAAGGAAATACAAAGGACAAGAATTAACACCGCAGGGATCCAGTTAGCAAAACCCAGACTGCAGGGAACTACAGGTCAAACAAGCTGGTTTTTTCAACAAGTAAGTTATAAGGGCGAAGAGGGAATCAATAGATTAAAAGAGACTTGAAAGACATTTTTTAAATGTATCAATTTCAATGCATTATGATATTCATGAAACAATTAAAAATCTGAACACTGATTGGATATTTGAAACTACTTGAGAATTATTATTAAACTTTAGGGGTACTAGTGGTACTACGGTTATGAGTTTTTTGAAAGAGCCCTTCTCTTTTAGGAATACATGTTGAAATGTTTACAGAAAAGATGATATGAAATCTGGGATGTGCTTCAAAATAGTGTCGGAGGGAAGAAGTCAGTGGGGGTGGGACAGGCACACTCCTGAAATGGCCCCAATGAGCCCCGTCTCCTGGTATGTAACCCTTCCCCTTGAATGTGGGCTGGACTGTAGCAAGGATGTCTTCCCTTCTTGCGTGCTCCCTCTCACTCTTCCTGGCACCCCGATGAAGCAAACTGCTCTGTTGTGAGATGCTTTATAAGGCTGCCCACGTGGGAAAGAACAGAGAGACGTCTCCAGCCAACAGCTCATGAGTGACTGAATCCTGCCAACAACCTCTTGAGTAAGCTTGGAAGGAGGCCCTTCCCAGGTGAGCCTGGGGACGCCTGCAGCCTTGTAAGAGCCCCAGAGCCAGAGGACCCAAATAAATCCTATGTGCAGACCTAATCCACAGAAACTAGGAGATAACAAATGTACTCTGTTTTAAGTTGCTAAATTTTGAGATAATTCATTTCATTCCGATAGATAATGAATACAGTATGAGACAAAAGTGGCCATGGTTTGATGACTTTGGGGGCTGGGTTCATTTACTATTCTTTCTACTTTTGCATATGTTTGGAATTCTCTATGGCAAAGAGTTCTTAAAAAGGAATCAGTAAAATATGGTAATAATAATTCACTGCCTTTCCTGTCCTCCATAATTTAATGGCAGTGTAATTATTGGCCACATGGTTTATCTACGTCTTATGTTTCGATGTGTTTTCTCCTCTGATTTGTTGACGGGTCTCTGTAGTCTACTAACTACTAATAAAGAAATGGCCTAATGCACAGATTTTTTTAAAAAGAGAGAGAGAAAAGACTGTTCTTAAATTACATTTTATTCAGTTTGGAGAATGGGAACAAGATAAATGGAAATAAACCAAAGTAATGATTAAAAGGACATGTGAATAAAGAAGTGGGGAGGAGCTCTGGCACTGGACTGAAAAAACATAAATGAGAGCAAATTTGCTGGTTCATTTTCCAGGCTGTGGATTAATTGGTGTCTCTCTTTTCATTTTGTTTTGGTTTGTTTTGTTCAATCTTCTTGACTTTTGAGCATTTCCCTCATTTTTAAAACTCTACTAGCAGGACAAGAGAGAAAAAATATAAAGCAGTAGTCAGATATTTCTCCTTGTCAACACGTGTAGAAAATGTTAGAGATGATGGAAACAAATAGCAAAAATTAAACACTGAGTTAATTAACACAAAGTGAATATTGAGTGGGGATTTGGATTTTTACTGAGCATGCAGCTTGCCGATACATTATAGGTCTAAGTTTATAAGGTCACAGCTCGATAAAATTTAACAAGTGTTTTAGAAGAGATATAAAATGTTTTTTATCAAACCCACACGTAATTTTCTTATCTTCCTCTGACAGGGATAATTTTAAATTAGCTATTTGCCACTTTGTTCTCCTAAAACGATTATAGGATGTGACTCACCGAGGCCTAAATTATGTGAAAGTGCTGAGAAGAAATCTGCTGCACATCAGCTGCGGGGGCCAGCAGCAGTTCAGTCCATGGGAGCAGGTTTCCTTCTACTGTGATTCTGTCCACATAGGGAGAAACTGTATATAAGTACTGCAACATACTGGCTTAAGCACAAGGCTAATCCCTCACTAAATGAGAACTTTTATAGTTATTATTACCAAAACCAACAGAGGATATACCCTTATACCCTTGGCCACCCAAACCCGCAGTCTTAGAATATACAAATGTAAGTTATGGTATAAAGTGCAATAAACCTCCCACTCCTTTTCAGTTGATGTNTGGATATTTGAAACTACTTGAGAATTATTATTAAACTTTAGGGGTACTAGTGGTACTACGGTTATGAGTTTTTTGAAAGAGCCCTTCTCTTTTAGGAATACATGTTGAAATGTTTACAGAAAAGATGATATGAAATCTGGGATGTGCTTCAAAATAGTGTCGGAGGGAAGAAGTCAGTGGGGGTGGGACAGGCACACTCCTGAAATGGCCCCAATGAGCCCCGTCTCCTGGTATGTAACCCTTCCCCTTGAATGTGGGCTGGACTGTAGCAAGGATGTCTTCCCTTCTTGCGTGCTCCCTCTCACTCTTCCTGGCACCCCGATGAAGCAAACTGCTCTGTTGTGAGATGCTTTATAAGGCTGCCCACGTGGGAAAGAACAGAGAGACGTCTCCAGCCAACAGCTCATGAGTGACTGAATCCTGCCAACAACCTCTTGAGTAAGCTTGGAAGGAGGCCCTTCCCAGGTGAGCCTGGGGACGCCTGCAGCCTTGTAAGAGCCCCAGAGCCAGAGGACCCAAATAAATCCTATGTGCAGACCTAATCCACAGAAACTAGGAGATAACAAATGTACTCTGTTTTAAGTTGCTAAATTTTGAGATAATTCATTTCATTCCGATAGATAATGAATACAGTATGAGACAAAAGTGGCCATGGTTTGATGACTTTGGGGGCTGGGTTCATTTACTATTCTTTCTACTTTTGCATATGTTTGGAATTCTCTATGGCAAAGAGTTCTTAAAAAGGAATCAGTAAAATATGGTAATAATAATTCACTGCCTTTCCTGTCCTCCATAATTTAATGGCAGTGTAATTATTGGCCACATGGTTTATCTACGTCTTATGTTTCGATGTGTTTTCTCCTCTGATTTGTTGACGGGTCTCTGTAGTCTACTAACTACTAATAAAGAAATGGCCTAATGCACAGATTTTTTTAAAAAGAGAGAGAGAAAAGACTGTTCTTAAATTACATTTTATTCAGTTTGGAGAATGGGAACAAGATAAATGGAAATAAACCAAAGTAATGATTAAAAGGACATGTGAATAAAGAAGTGGGGAGGAGCTCTGGCACTGGACTGAAAAAACATAAATGAGAGCAAATTTGCTGGTTCATTTTCCAGGCTGTGGATTAATTGGTGTCTCTCTTTTCATTTTGTTTTGGTTTGTTTTGTTCAATCTTCTTGACTTTTGAGCATTTCCCTCATTTTTAAAACTCTACTAGCAGGACAAGAGAGAAAAAATATAAAGCAGTAGTCAGATATTTCTCCTTGTCAACACGTGTAGAAAATGTTAGAGATGATGGAAACAAATAGCAAAAATTAAACACTGAGTTAATTAACACAAAGTGAATATTGAGTGGGGATTTGGATTTTTACTGAGCATGCAGCTTGCCGATACATTATAGGTCTAAGTTTATAAGGTCACAGCTCGATAAAATTTAACAAGTGTTTTAGAAGAGATATAAAATGTTTTTTATCAAACCCACACGTAATTTTCTTATCTTCCTCTGACAGGGATAATTTTAAATTAGCTATTTGCCACTTTGTTCTCCTAAAACGATTATAGGATGTGACTCACCGAGGCCTAAATTATGTGAAAGTGCTGAGAAGAAATCTGCTGCACATCAGCTGCGGGGGCCAGCAGCAGTTCAGTCCATGGGAGCAGGTTTCCTTCTACTGTGATTCTGTCCACATAGGGAGAAACTGTATATAAGTACTGCAACATACTGGCTTAAGCACAAGGCTAATCCCTCACTAAATGAGAACTTTTATAGTTATTATTACCAAAACCAACAGAAGATATATACCCTTATACCCTTGGCCACCCAAACCCGCAGTCTTAGAATATACAAATGTAAGTTATGGTATAAAGTAGCACAAGGCTAATCCCTCACTAAATGAGAACTTTTATAGTTATTATTACCAAAACCAACAGAGGATATACCCTTATACCCTTGGCCACCCAAACCCGCAGTCTTAGAATATACAAATGTAAGTTATGGTATAAAGTGCAATAAACCTCCCACTCCTTTTCAGTTGATGTTTTGATGTTAAAACTGGGAGGTACAGTTGGGAGGATGGGTTTATGCATATAATGTGCTTCTGTATGATATTGCAGTGTAACATACTTCTAAGATCTTAACACTCCCCTAACTCAGTGGTGTGCAACTGAGGGCAATTTTGTCCCAAAGTGGACCTCAGAGGACATTTGGTAATTTGGGACATCTGGAGACACTTTGATTGTCATGACCAGGGAAGTGCTACTGGCATCTGGTGGGTAGAGCCCAGGAGTGTTGCTAAACATCCTAAAATGCACAGGGCCTGCCCCCAACAACAAAGAGTTATGTGATCCAAAATGTGAATAGTGCCAAGGGTGAGAAACCATGCCTTAGAAAAACAAAGAACAGAATTCTCCTTTTAGTTGGCTTTGAAAGGTCTGGGGCAGGCATTTAACAGCTAAGACTGCTTTTAAGCTCTCTTACTTTCAGCCAGTAGAACTACTCATGATTATTTAATCACACTGGCCAAGACTTTAGAGGGCCCCTTCCTGATGTTGTTAGCTAAAGCAGTCTTCACTTTGAGAAGAAAAAAGGAAAGAATAGACCTGCCTTCAGTCAACAAAAAACTCATATTGTTCTTCAGTATTGTGGCCTGGGGAAAATGATACATATTATCATCCGT
>NW_007728608.1:49850-59969 GCF_000696425.1 Galeopterus variegatus | reverse complement strand
TAGGAGAGGCCTCCATGCTGACACGGTAGGCGAGCCAAGTTTTCATGTACTTGGATGGCTGACCTCCAACTTCTGACATATTCATTATATTCCAGCATGTCGGCTGCAGATTGCATTGAAGCGATGACAGCTACAAGACAGCCAACGAGGAATATGGCCATTCTGGCAACAGGTGGCCTTTCACTTGTACTGGGAAAGTTAATCTAGTTTATCATCAAAGTATATTGTGTTCAAGTAGTGTCATGTTTTGAGAGCTCTAGTGACAGATCAAATAGAGAAAGCATTCTTCCGTGGAACGTGACATTTGGGGGATACCAATCCTTTCAAACCACTTCACTGTTTATGCTTGATTCAGATCTGTTAAGTTACTCGGTTGTTTCAAGGTTTACATTACAGATTTCAAATTACAGTTTGTGTCCTCTGTCAAAGGCTGAAGAAGGTATCCACAATCTCACCTTAAACAATCAACTGCCTCTCCTATAAGGAACTTTTAATGGCCCTAATTTGTTGGTAGAAAAAATATATCGAAGAAAAGGCCCTCAGCAAAAGCATATTCATATTCATGCAAACTGACTATCGCATTTCCAGGCAGATTTTCAAATTACAGATGTTCAAAACCAACTCTGCCTCCTCCCGTTCAAAATATGTTTTTTAAAAATAATTGTGAAATTAAATCATTCATGGCTCATAACGGGGGAACAATGACCCCTACATGGTATTGACTTCTCTTTGGGTTTAACCTTGGATTTTGGCAAGAAATCCCTTCCCAACCTTTCTCACATTCCCACTGCAGCCTGAGATAAATGATGCTAGATGTAAGTAATATTTATTCAGTCATCCCATTCTACGGCTGCCTTCCAAGCAAGGTGATTATGTTTTGCTGCATTTGGAATCTCATTTGAAGAAACTCTCAATACTGCTCTGAGGGAGGCAAGCAGAATGCCCATTTCCCTTATGGAAAATAATTTTCATCTGCTTGTAAGTCTAGAAGACTAGGCAAGAAATCCCTTCCCAACCTTTCTCACATTCCCACTGCAGCCTGAGATAAATGATGCTACATGTAAGTAATATTTATTCAGTCATCCCATTCTACGGCTGCCTTCCAAGCAAGGTGATTATGTTTTACTGCATTTGGGATCTCATTTGAAGAAACTCTCAATACTGCTCAGAGGGAGGCAAGCAGAATGCCCATTTCCCTTATGGAAAATAATTTTCATCTGCTTGAAAGTCTAGAAGACTGTGAAGACTATTCTTGGTGTAGGAAGAATGGAGTAGCATTGTTTATATTTTCATTTTTACATGAACTCCTTTTTGCCCAGGGAGAGTATAAGACATTGAATTTCTCAAAGCAAATAATCTCTAATCCACAACTACTTTTCCTCACTTGAAAGAATGGCGATAGTCCCATAAACATGTAGAGAGAAGCCACCTATTCATGACACTTCTCTCCTGCCCTTGGGCTCTACTGAAGAATCTAAGAGCAGGTATCAGATGGCTCTTCTCAGATTTTGATGACTCTGAAGCATTAACCCCTGACCCTAGCAATCTCACAAGTGCTTCCTTAAGTATTGGTCAAGTTGAGGACCCTTCAGGCCAACAATCTCAGGTTAGGCAGTTCTGATGGTTACTGAACTCTTCAGAGAAAAAGAAATATTGACATGGGTAAGGAAACAAGAGTGACATGATTTCATTTTGTTCAGTAACTATTTCATCCACTTTTTGTTTAAAATATGTATTAATCATTTTATTTCATTTAAACAACCACTTATATTAGTGCCAGACATTTTTCCCAGTACTTTCACTATATATTGAGATATTCATCCTCATAAAAATCCCATGGGGTAGATATTATTATTATATCTTTTTTACAGATGAGAAAACTGAAGCACAAGAAGTGACGTGACTTCTCCAGGCCATAGAACTAATAAGAGATGGGCCAGGTTTGAACCTAGTTAGCCGTACTCCAGAGTCCATGGTGTGTAATACCATGTTATGCTGTCTTCACCAACAGCATAATTAACAACATTAACAATATCTAAAATTCAATTAATCAGATTAGCCACTGTGCATCATATATTTAATCCTTATTACAATCCGGTAAAGAAGGTACAATTATTATTCCCATTTTACATACGAGAAACCTGAGGATTAGGGAGATTTGATTACTTGTCCAAAAACTCACAATCAGCAGATGGTTGAGCTTGGATTAGATATTGTGAAGGTGAAGGGTTGAAACAGAACAGGATTCCATTTGTTAAGTTTTTAATGGTTTAGGAGGTGTGTTTTGGGGTCTGGAAACACTGGGGACATTTTTAGAAGTGTGAATTTACTAGCCCTAGAAATGGAAAGTGAAGCCAAAATTCTGATTTTCCAGCCTTCCTTCCTCAGACATTTTAAGTTTGATTTTCAAAGAACTTGGAGATTTAGTTGTTATTCCATTAAGTTAATAAGATCCCAAATCTTTTAAAATACCCAAAGCTAAACCACTTATGATAGGAAATTCAACATATTGAATTTATAGTGCCTTTAAGAATCCCAGTGTTTATAATTATTGTTATAGAAAGAAAAATAATTAGAAAGGCAAGACCTTGACTTGAGAAAATGTAATGATACTAAGAAATAAATCAAATTAGCAAATGTCATTGTTTTATCAGTTAGAATACAAGGATTCCAGGAAAAAAAATACCACAAATTAAAAAAAATGAACATAAAATATTAAGTTTAAAGGCCACACCTTTGCTGGAATATTATATAGTCACTAAAATGGTGTTTATAAAGTTTTTTAAGGGCTTGGACTAGTATTCATTTATGTTGAGGAAAAAAGTAGCCTAAAGCTCTGTATGTAGAGTGTAATTAAATTCTCTTAAACATCTATTCATTTAGTCATTTGTATGCATAGAAATTTCAAGTAGGAGATGCACCAAAATGTTAACAAGGGATACGCCTGAGTGTTAGAAGCAGGGTACCCACTGAATAACAAGTAGTGTTTATTTTCTTCTCTGTACTCTTTATATTTTTCAAAGTTTCTACAATTTGGAATATTACTTTTATAGTAAGGAAAATTAACACTAATTAGAAAACTACAGAATAACAATCCCACTCTGCACAGGTCCCCATCTCCGACTATCCATTGTGAGCATCGCACATTCCAGCCCAGGTCACAGCAGAACTGAGGACCGGTTTCTGAACTTGACTGATCTTACGTAGAGGGCTGTTTAACTGAAGACACATTGTATAAAGGAACAATAACAGTCACTGCCAAAAATTCAGGAAAACAAGTGAAGGCAATTGACGGATGTGGCAAGATCACATTTGGGACCACAATGGTATCCACACTGTGGTGTATGTGGGGCAAAGTCTAGAGCCTGGAAGATCAGAAGCAGGACAGGCGAGCTGGAGCAGAGTAGGAATAAGTTCAGAAAAGCACCAGCATCGCAGGAAGATACAGAGCTTCCCTTTGGTGAATTGTTGGGGAATATTTCTGACGTGGTCACCATAGATTAAAGGAGGTATGCAAGAGTGGACCAGCTCATTTCTGGTTTCCTAACACAGCCACGTGAGCCAGTTCCACAGCAGGGAAGTGTGAGTCTTTACACCTGGAGCAGAATAACTCAAGAAGTTCCCTGTTTCCTGCCATATTATTAAACTCAGGACAGCTTTAGCACCCCAAGAACTACCCAGATGCTTAGGCCTGACCAGAATAAGGTTGGTGAGCCTAAAGGTCACGGCTATTTCAGAAATCTAAAATGATGTGGATTTTAGGGCCATTTAAAAAAAGAAAAGAAACTCTTGAGAGATTTAGAGATTCCAAGAAATGAGTCACCTTAAGTAATTTGCTCAAGTTACAGGGAACCCTGGGAAGTTCCAGAGAGGCCAAAATTAGCCTCAAGGGAACTCCTGATCAAGAACAGGCAAGATGTAAAGACCATCCCACCCACGAGTGTCACCAGAGACATTGGGCTTGTCCAGATATAGCTACAGCTTCTCAGAAATACCGTTAGTGACACTTTATTTCTCTAAAATCCTTTTCTTTCCAGCCTGTCATCTTTATTTTAACTATTCTTAGCTCTCCTTTGTTATAAATTTATTCCTTCATTGTGTCATGATTAACATATGTGGTCTGTAGATTAACCATTCTTTGAAATTTGTTGAGACGTGTTTTATTGTCCAGTACATGGATAGTTTTTGTAAATGTTGTGAGCATGTTTAAAAAGAAACCATGGCATGCAGGAGTCTATGTATTTCCATTAAATAAACTTCTTAATTGCACTGTTTAAATTTTTTATACTACGATTTCTGATTACTTGATCAATATATTAATGAGAAAAGTATATTACAATCCACACTACAAATATTAAATTATTCTCTGCCCCATGAAATTCTCTTATTTTTTTATTTATGAGGTATTTGTGTCTAACTTTCCGTTTTCCCACCGATGCAAGCTCTTTCTGTGGTGCCCTCTGTTTCAGTAACTGACAACTTATATTTTCAGTTCTCAAACTAGAAAGCATGGGGTTATTCTTCACTTCTCTTTTTCTCTCACACCAAATCCTGTGAATATTATTTTAAAATCTACCCAGAATCTGATTCCTTCTCATCACCTCCAGTGGCCCAAGCCACAGTCATCTGTCATCTGGACTCTTGCAACAGTGTGCAAACTGGTCTTGCTTCTTTCCTTGTTCTCCTAATAGTCTACACTCTGCACCACAATCCAAGTGAGCCTTTTAAAACAAAAGTCATGTCATCTCACACCTTTACTCACAGGCCTCCCATCTCATGGGCCTCCTCACTGTTCCATGAACACATCAAGCATATTCCAACCTCAAAGATTTCACACATGCTAATCCTTCCACTTTGAAAGATCTCCCCCTATATATCCATATTGCTTATTCCCTGCCTTCCTTTGGGCTTCAGTTCAAATGTGCTTTATTTTTTAAAGTTTCCCTTTATCATTTTATCAAAAGTAATACACCATATTTTTTCTCTGTCTCCCTTTACACTATTTTATTATTTTTCATACCATGTATTCTCTCCTGAAAATTTTTTCTTTGCTTGGTGCTTAATCATCTATCTTCTCTTATCCCCCAAAATTAGACTAAAGTTCCAGGAGAGCAGGAATTTTTGTCTGTTTTGTTCACCCGTGTATTCCCCACACCTAGTATAGGTTTTGGCACATTAAGGCTTTCAATTAATATTAAACAAATGAGTGAGTGAAATTTCGGGAACTCTATTGTAAGTGAATACAAACTAGAATTATAGAATTCCTGGCAAATTAAAATGTTAATCATTATATAGCAATCCCTTTATCTCTAAAGATGCCTTTGGCCTTAATGTTTGTTTATTCTAAATTAAGTATAGCCATACTTGCTTACTTTGGGTTAATGTTTCTGTGGTATGTCTGCGAAAGTTTTCAGAATCAAAATGGAGTTGCTTGTGTTAAAAAAATAAAACACACTGACAAGTAGAGCCAGGGAAAGGCCATGAGGGGCTAGTTCTCATGCACTCCTGCCTGATAACAAGAACTATCATGAAGGACCCTGCAAAGCCACAACCTAGTGCAGAGGTCATCAAAACCTTAATAAAAAGTACTTCTGCAAGGACACCTGCCCAGCAACTGCCTGTCCAACTTTGAACTGGTATCACTCTTGTTATTGATCCTGGTAGGCAAGGATGATTATCCCAAAACAGTTCTGTAATCCTCCATCGGTTTTCCTTTAAAACCCTTTGTATTCTTTTACCTCCCTGAATACACGGTTTACTGTGGCATGTGTATCCCCATTGTAATGTTCTATACCCAATTAAACTTATTTTCTTTTAGAAAACCTGTCTCTGTTTGTAATTTAGGCTGACATATCTTTTCTCATTCCCTTTCATTCAGCCTTCCCAAATTTTTAATGTTTTAAATGTCATCTGTAAACAACATATACTTAATCTGGTATTTTTTAATGCAAGCAGAAAAGTCAACAATTTTTAACTATCAAGTTTAGGCCATTCACATTTATTTATTGTCATATTTGTATTATTTTTTATTTTGTTTCTTATTTTGCAATACTTCTCTTAAATCTCTTCTGCTAGTGCTTTGAAGAAGTTTGCTGACTATCTAAGTGTCATTCCCTTTTAGGAAATGTATTTTTTTTATCTGACTGCTTTTAAGATTGTTCCTTTGAAGTTAACATTTTTCTATGTTTCAAAATGTTTCACTATGAAGTATAGCGGTATGGATTATAATTTAGGAATTTTCAGGTTACATATAATATAAGTCTCCCATTGTTAATTCTATTCCTAAAATTATTGAGGATTTAATTCAGCTGTTTGTGAATTTGCTAATCTTGTTTTCAGTGAGTTCTTTCCTTGTATGTTTTATAACATTGGATTGTATACCCATGTGCAGTTGGACTTTATAGGTGCAATTACTGAAAAGATGGGTTGATTCCATGCCCCTTTACAAATATTTTGTGTTTGCTTCTATCAGGCCACCAAGCGATATTACCAGACACAGACCAATCTTTGTCATAAATTCTTGGCTTGCTGATTAGAAACTCATACCATCAGTGTAACAAACCCATGTTAGGGGAGACATAATTATGAAATCACACTTTTTCCTCCATCCAGAACCCAAGACAAGAAGACAGATAATATTTTTACCCACCTCCTGGGGTTGATAGGTGGCTTTGCAGTTTGGTGTTTATTTCTTTATGTTTATTTGGTTCATTCCCCTCACACCACTGTCATTTGGGTAATTCCTGTTAGGCTCCTATATATGGGAATTTAGGGTAAAGTCAGTTTCTCTTCCAATTCCTCTTCTTAAATAGACCAGCGACTCAACTCCTATTTTCTTCATGGTGTTCATTAAAATATATGCCCACAGTTATCAGAGCCAAAACTTCACCTCCATCCCAAGACAGACAAAAGTTATCCCACATTCAGTTCAGTTTCTCAGATTCCTCTTCATCTTTGGTTCCTATGGTTTACTTAACTCTCTTGAATGTTCAGCTCTTCATTTAGAAACGTACTCAGTGTACTATATCAAGCAGTTTCAGCTGTTTTATAGCCCAAGATTTTGTTGGTGTTGTTTTATGTCATCTAGACAGTCAAATATTGCCAGAAATTGAAATCCCAGGCATCTGTCTTTAAAATATAATATTTTTTTCTGTAAATAATCTTTTGTTACTACAAGCTCAAGCCCCTTTTTGCATGTAATTTACTTTCAATCTTGTTAGAAGTGTCCTTATTCTTTACGGTTGGAGTTGGTACAGTCCACGTCTGCCTTGATTTGGCTTTATGCTTGGTTGGAATTCTCTCAGAAGCGTACTGCTATCTGAGGCGCTTTAAACCAAACTTCTTTCCCTCCCTTTCTCCTTTCATAGGTGTCATACCTTTATTATGGTCTAAAGTCTCTCTCCAACTATGTCTGCTCCCTCTCTTTTCTATCCATCACAGGCATTTTCCCCAATATATCTGCAGTATGCCTAATTCTGTCCTGGCATTTGCTTCTTAGAGGATTCAAACCAGCATGCTCAGTGACAATGAAGTTTGCCTTTTATGTTTGGATACCTTTGTCTCATAAATTTCATGATTCTTTTGCTTAACTTGCAAGAACTTGTCAGATTTCTACATTCTGTGTAGATAGCCCACCATTGTTATTACCCACTCATGAGGACTCATTTGCTCCAAGCTGTGATTTGAAAAAACCACAGATCATAAAATACCTATTATCGGGCCGGCCCGGTGGCACACTGGATAGTGCGCCGCTTGGGAAGCGCGGCGGCGCTCCCGTCCGAGGGTTCGGATCCCATGTACAGACCGGTTCCCGCTCACTGGCTGAGCGAGGCGCGGGAGCGACGCCGAGGCTTGCGATCCCGTTGCCGGTCCCCAGTCCGGTGCGGGGGCAACACTGAGGGTTGCGATCCGTTGCCGGACACGGAAAAAAAAAAGATAAAAGAAAAAAAAAAAAAAATACCTATTATCAGTGTTATATTTGTGGGATAATCTTCCTGAATACATGTAGAACTTCCTTGCAGAATTACCAGACTAGAGCAACATTCTAGAACCTCCTATGGCCTGGTAAAATGAGAAACAATTTGGGCAGGACACACTTTATGGTCTGTCCATGTGGGAAAACTTTGTTCTGTACATTTGTTCCACGAGTTCTCCACATAGCCACTGATTAGGGAAATTTTGAAAGAACAAAAGTTGCATTCCTTTCAATTCTCCCTGACATGCTCCTTAGCCCACCCCCAAAACAGAGTATTTTTCTCACATGTTATCTCTGGAACAATTTCCAAGGATTACATCTTTATCAAATCATATCTTATCACAAAAATATGATTAAACTTTCGGTATTTGTATACTATTACTTATGACACTCAGATGATCCAATTCTCCAATTAAATTGAGGTTCACATAAATTATTTAACTTTTTATATGTTCATGCTTTGCCTCCTTCATCTAGATTATCCTTTGAATGCAGCAAATTTACCTTGTATATCTTTGTATATCACACAGAACATTAAATATCTGGTGAAATGTCAAATTAAAACCTAGGAATGACTTACTTTTCCATTCTGTAGACATATTCACCAGATTTCTCAAAATTAAACTAATTTTTAAAAAGAAATATGCAGGGATTAAGCACTTTTACCAGAAGTGTTCATGAGCATAAAACATTTTTGAAGTAATAATAATTATTTTTATTTCATAGATAAATCAGAATAGAATCTTTTTATATTCTTTATTTTTTATTATACATACATGTGGGGTACAACGTTGCTTTTCAATAATGGTGTAGAATGTGTGGTGGTTAGATCAGTATCACCCCAATCAGGCTGGCTATCATAAAAAGACAGAGAATAACAAATGCTGGCAAGAATGTGGAGAAAGAGGAACCCTTCTGCACTGTTGGTGCGACTTTAAAATAGTACAGCCATTATGGAGAACAGTATGGAAGTTCCTCAAACAACTACCGATAGAACTTTCATATGATCCAGCAATACCACTCCTGGCGATATAGCCCAAGTATTGGAAAACCTCAGATTGAAGGGATACCTGCACTCCCATGTTTACTGCAGCTCTATTTACAATAGCCAAGAGTTGGAATCAACCTAAATGTCCATCGATGGATGACTGGATAAGGAAATTGTGGTATATATACGCAATGGAGTACTACTTAGCCATAAAAAAGAATTAAATTCTACCATTTGCAGCAACATGGATGAGCCTGGAGAAAATTATCCTAAATTAAACAACCCAGGTACAGAAGGAGAAATACTGCATGTTCTCACTCATAACTGGGCACTGAATCCATAAGTAAACGAATGAACAACAGAGTCAAAATAGAATCTTAATTAATTTTTAGTTTTACATAAATTGGTTCATATTTTGAAATTAGCCTCGGGTGTAATCTTTTGGGAAAAAAATTAATACTTGTTAGTTTACAAGCAGTTTAGAAAATACATTTTATTTTTTATTTTATTTTTTTTTAAAAGATGACCAGTAAGAGGATCTTAACCCTTGTCTTGGTGTTGTCAGCACCACGCTCTCCCGAGTGAGCCACAGGCTGGCCCCAGAAAATACATTTTAAAAAGTAATCCCATAATTCTACTTATTTCTTCAAATTAAGGCCTATCACTATTAAACTGCCATATTATCTAACTAATTTTCAATTAAAAGGATGCACTTTTAATTTAGTAAATATGAAATTAAGTTTCACCAACATGTTCTATTAAATATTAACACAATGCACAAATAAGAAGACAAGGTAGAGGAAATAAGTATTTATTACCTTTGATATTATAATAGGGCAAATATTAATTGTATTATTTTAATAACACACTGCCCAAAATGGCATTGTACAGATTTTTAAGAATCAATAAAGAAAAAAGATAAAAGGATTATGTGTTTGTCAATCCTCTTTTTATAGAAAACTTTCTTCTCCTGGAATCCTATTTTAATCTTAAATTCAGAAAAACTATGTACCAAGATGTTCATAGCAATCATATTTATAATAATTTAATTGGCCACAATTTAAATATTAGCTGTGGTTTGAAATGTTTTTTTTTTTTTTCCTTTTTTTGTCTTTTTTCGTGTCCGGCAACGGATCGCAACCCTCAGTGTCGTGCC
>NW_007728608.1:22990-49143 GCF_000696425.1 Galeopterus variegatus | reverse complement strand
GCCCACCTGTTCTACTTAAGCCCAGCACTAGAAAGATCCCAGAGACCCTCTGGGGCACAGCCTTTCCCCTTTTAGATGCTGTAAACTCACTTCCCCAAAGGCCAGAAAGGACTAACATAAACCCAGCAGTATCCAGAGCAGTGATTTCAGCAACATTCAGGAGCTGGAAAGGGAGGGTTTTTCAATTATTTTAAGTCATTTTATATAATCTTCAACAAATTGTCAAAACAGATAGAAAATATTAGTGCAATAGCCCAGAAGGCAATTTTAAGTAGAGTGGTAGAGGAAGCATCATAAAATTAAATAGGCATTGAGAGACTAAATATACAGACCAACGAGGGCCCGACTACATGTAAAAATATAACTCTGACCCACAATCTGCAGCAACCTGCCCAGGAAACCAACTCCTCATCCACAGAAACAGCCGGCTTGCTATAAATCAGATTCATAAGAAGTCAGACTGCTATCTCTAGTGACAATCTAAGATAACAATAACTTCTAAAACAATTGGTCCAAAATGGCCAGGACTTCATTAACGACAGACAGCTTCACTAATTTTTTGCCCCCATTTTCAATGTAGAAGTAACCAGAGAAAGCCAAATATGCACCCTTACCCAATCACACAGGGTACCCTGCTGCTAGTTAGTCCCACCTACAGCTTCCCGTGACTACAGCTTCCAATCAGCGCACACCTAAAGCCTTCCTTTGTCTCCACTAGAAAGCTTTCCCATCTTCCGCCTGCCTTTGAGACTTTGCTAAAAAGCAAGTGACAGTGGCTGACTCCCTTGCTGTAGCAATCTCTGAATAAATAGTCTGGTTTTGGTTGGTCTTCAACTGGTTGGTCTTCATTTATTCCCACACCACTGAAGAATGGGGAAAATACCATGACCGACTTGTAGAAGAATTCATAAAAAGGCAAAGGAACTCAGTAATTGCAAAGTGTGCAGCATGAAATTTAGACCTAAATATGACATTACAAGGTAATAAATACACCTAAACTTTATAGAGCACTTTTTAGAGAATCACTACAGCATCTCATTTTAATGTATGTTCTCACATACAGCGATTTCCAAACGTTTCTAATTCTTTATGCCATCAGTAAATTTTTAGCAAGCATTCCCAAAATACAGATACTCATTTGTACATGTTATACATGTAGGAAGTTTAGAAAATTTAAAGGATGAGATAAAGTGAAATAAAACTACCTATAAACATTCTGCCGATCATGGTGACTTCATACTATCAGTAGTCAATAAGCCTAAGTAGTGAATAATCGGTGTTAAAAAGGCTTCTTGATAGTTTCCAAGCTTTATGTCCAAGAATCAGATTATTAGGTTGCCATTGTTTATAACTCTTAAGTGGCTAAACATGACCTCATATGACTGGTGGGTAAAATGTCAGCTCTGCCATTTTCTTGACTCTTGCCTGCATGTACATCATTGTTGTTATATCTTATCTGTGCTGCTTTTGCAAGAATCTTTTTAGTCCACTTGCCATCTAAAGGTTGAGATGCAAACCATATATCATCTATAAACCCACTTAAAAGGTTGGCTGTACAAGGTTGCAGGATGCTGAAAGCAAGCCAATGGTCAACACCACCAGAATCATCTCTTTTGTGGAACACTCTGAAATAAGGATAATGTGTCAACCAGTAAATGAAATATTAGCAAACAATTCACTTCTCATTTTAGATAATATTTTAATAAATTAGAAGATTGACAGAGAAATAGAAGCTCTAATATTTTTCTCCCATATCTCAATAGTTCCTTCTGTGGAGACATGCTTCAGAGAAAACATGTCATATTGTTTTCAAGAGTTTAATAAACTCACACAGTTTCTTTTCCTTTTTTTGTAAATAAAGGTGAGGAGGAGTGTTGTAACACCAAGGTCAACTGTTCGGATCCCTGTACCAGCCAGCTGCAAAAAAAAAAAAAAAAGTTAGAAGGAAATGAGATGAAGAATGTGTCTCTATCTTCTTGGCTTAAACTCACATTAGATAAGGGATTATGCATAACGTTTTTTGACCCTGGGCCTTCTAGCTAAAGGGGAGAGCTGCAAAAAAAAAAAAAAAAAAGTTAGAAGGAAATGAGATGAAGAATGTGTCTCTATCTTCTTGGCTTAAACTCACATTAGATAAGGGATTATGCATAACGTTTTTTGACCCTGGGCCTTCTAGCTAAAGGGGAGAAGACGTCAGTCCGAAGAATGACACCATAGAACATGTCCCTTCAAATATTTTCTTCAGTTTTCCTGCTTTTCTTCTTTGAAATTGGCAGCTCCAGAGTTCAGAGTATTCAGACATTTCATGTTAAATCAGCACAGTTATCTTATAAAAATTATGCATCATAAATGGTTCGTAAACACATCAGCTGATTCTCATGTTACCCAATAGGCGGCATGTCAGCCAGATGTGCTGGTAAATCTAAGTTCAAGTTTAGGGTGGACAGTCACTTATCTGCATTTTTGCAATTGCCATGTTTGCAATTTTCTTCATTATTTATTAGCGATCTAAACTTCCTTTATTTCTTTTTGTAATGACAGAATTTAAACACCAGTATCTCAGCCATTTGAGTCATCTGTGTTATGCCCATCTCGACTGATGACTGAACTTTGAAAAAAAAAAAAAACTTTTATCTACTTCTCCCCTGATATATTTGTAAACGTCTCATTATCATTATCGTCTTCTGCTAGCAAGCTCCATTTGCTTCTTGGCTATTATCTTTTCCTTGTCAATCATAACTAATGGGGCAGAATCTTGTTTAATTTTTTCCCATCTATTCTGCTCCTGTCATGCTTTTATTTCCCCTACATATAGATCTTAAAATAAGTCAAAGGAACCAGTTCATTACAAAATGGTTTGAATGCTTCTCACAGCACACACGCTTTCATTTTCATGTCAGATTAGAAACTTCATCTCATTCTTAGGCTTCCAGTTGGATCTTTCTCCTAGCACAGAATACAAGGAAACTCTTTAAAATAATTTTTCTTAGACTCTGATACCCAATGTTATGATCTGTAAAAACAATTTGTACTACAGTCAGCTTTGAGTTAGCCATGGTAACTGGGGAAATATTGGCCTGTTTTAATTAATTAAAAGCTCTAGAAAGGGGCCAGAATTCACATAGATTGCAGCTCTTTACCTTCCACCAAGTCTGCTCTAACATTCACATAAGTATAAGCATTCGAGAACTGTCATCCTAACTTGCTCATCTGTTTTCCAGTAGGCATGCTAGTAAACATGAAATTAATTGAAAGGAGAAGGTTTGAAACCACCCAAAAGGAAGTATGGACCATTCACACTAATTGTAAAAGCAATTTCCTCTGGGAAAGAGTGTATGATTGAGGACTGGGAAAGAACATAAAAGGGAACGTTCAGTTTCTACTTAATATTACCAACTTAATATTTTATGGAACACATGTATTTTCTAAAATTTAAAATAATATGGAGGGAAAGAAGAGAGCATATGAAAATAATTACCCATTTAAGTTAATTACCTATATAAACAATAACATTAGAATATATTCTAATTACTATCTATTTCCAACAAGGAATGTACTATTGTATAGACAAGAACTGTGCACCTTAAGGTGGCAGAACCTACAGGACATCGAGGCACCACGAGCAGCTTGGGGCAGATGGAAGTGGGGTTGGAGTTGGGATAGGAAAAAAAAAACAGAAAGCTAAAATAATAACCAAAATGTACCTGTGCCAAATTTTTGTGACTTGGACATTTTGCTAAGGGCCAACCTTGCTGGAGACTTGCCACTAAATATGCTTCCAAGTGGTCACCCAAACAGACAGGTCTTTTCCTGGACTTTCTCTCTGCCTCAGAGGAGACCGGCACGTATTTGGACAGGGCCTGGGAGGAGAAGTGCTGTTGTTGGTGTTCATGAGACTCCGCCCATTCATTGAATTAAAGACAGGATGTCCCTAGTTCCTCTGTAAATGCTACATGGGGAATGGGTATAATCATCGATGTCACAGAAGGAATTTTTTATGGTCCCCCAAATGTGACTATTCTCTTTTGGGGTAAAATTTTACAAAGAAAATTTGGGTGGAAGAGACAACAGCAGGGGAGGGAGTTGAGGAAAAATACTCTCTTGCTGATAGTTAAGCTTTTAAAAAATGTTCTTAAGCCATACTCAGCCACAGTCCACAGACAAACTGCTTTGTTTCACTTATTTCTCAACAAGATAAAAACACAAGAACAAAGCCTAGGTCAGAACGACCCTGGTGCAAAGAGACAGGCATCTCCTGCTTCACTCAAAAAATTAAGTTCTGGCAATTCTGTGAATTCATCTTAAAAATGACATCTTTATTTTGATTGGGTGACAAATAACATCGTAAGAGTTTAAGCAGAAATCTATGTATATGCTCCCAGGATTCAGTAGCTCAGGGTAAAGCATTTGAGAATTAAAATGCTCACCTCGGCCCCATGCCCCTTGCTAATAATTTTGCTAAGGTTGGCGGAAATGGGCCCTAACGTTCTTAGGTAACAAAGGGGAAAATTAAACAGAGGAGCATTGGGAAAAGATGATGAGGAAAGCATTGGGCTACCCTGATGGATATAAAATAGAAATTGGGACAATGTCATCTAAGCCACAATCAAAACAATCCTGCCTCTCCAATTGAGTTACCTGAGGAAAAGACACTCAGATGATTAGGACAGTATCTAAAGTAGGAGCAACTGGAGGGGTTGGGAGGTGGCAACATTTGATGATGGTCATTTGAGCTGAGATCACTCAGCGAGTAAAAATATCCATCCAGTGGAGTCTGATCGTGATGTTAAAAACAGCTGTTGCAGGGGCAGGTCTGGGCCTTCTGGTCAATCACTCAACATATGCCACACCAGGCATTTCATGTAATCCTTGCAAATAAACCTATAAGATAGGTTCAGTATCCGCATTTTAAAAAGGTAAGAAAAATAAAACCAGAGAAGTTAAATAATGGGGGATAGAGTATTGAATGTGGAAACCTCGAGACAGAACCCTTAAATACTGTCAGCTTTTTCTTCTCTGTCCCTTGGCAATGTTTGAGGCCGTCATTAGGCCTGTTTTGAGTTTCATTTTCAGGTGCTGAGAAGTCCAATCAAGTCCAAATCAAAACTTCAGTCTCTTAACCAGTGCAGAACTTTTACCCTGCTGCACCCTAATCTGAACCCCCAGTTTGAAGAGCACGAGGGAAGAGAGGAGGTGGCCTGGTCTCTCCTCGACCTGGCTCGTCACCTCATTCTGCTGGCTCTGCCTTCTCCATGGTCATGGGCAATAGGCAGAAAAAGTGGCCAAGGAGCAAAGGCTTCTCTTCTTAGCTAAAGATTTTTAGAGTTCCTTTTTTATATGTCTAATAGCTTTTGTGAAGCAGTCTTTCGAATTCTGGCTTTTCTGCAGGGTTCTCTGTGAATTCCTCCAACTCCTCTTCAGAAACCTCCCCATCGCACCGTGTCCCCAGGGCAGGGATGCAGTTTCACACTGACCTCGTTTACCCCACCTCAGTCCCTGCCCTCCGTTTTTACACCCCGCGCAATCCCTTTGTTAGGACCCCGTCATCCCAGCAAACGTTCCTGCAGGACAGGATCCTTCTGATACAGTTCACTCCTGGCTGTCCTGCTCAGGGTCCTCTCGGCCTCCAGGACACATTGTCTCAGCAAAAAATTGAAGAGCGGTTCTCTCCCTGTCTTAGCCTGGGTTCTCCAAAAGTAGAAGCTGAGAGAGTATTTTTAAAAATAAAATAAAAGCCTGAGAGGGAGGCTTGCATGCAGCTAATTTACTTGGGGTTATGATCGCAGGAAGCAAATGAGCAGGTGAGGGAGAGAGAAACAGAAGGACACAAAGCCAAAACCATACGCTCTGTGAAGGTGCCAGCTCATCCTGTCCTGACAGGCCGTGGGGCTATGAAATGCATCTCAGAGCTGGGGAATGGGGGTAGAGGGAGGGCGAGCTGAGGAAAGTAGTAGAAAGCCTTTGTCTATGGCCTCTCATCCCCAGTTGGCCAAGTGTGGCCCCACGGTATTAACTTCCTACAATTCCAAGTCGAGTATAAATGGGTTCCTGGTCCTACATCAGAGAAAGCCTGAACCAGGAAGGGAAGGTGACATGTGTGGGCCTGAGGCCAGGCCCCGCCTCGTGGCATCTGTAGGAAACAACAGCAGTGAGTGGCATTAGAGGACATGGCAGAGAGGACTTTGAAGTGATGTTCCGGGAGTGCCCAGCACACTGTCTCTAATGCCCTCTGTCCTGTCCTGGCTGTTAAAAGATAATTGCCTTTAGAGGGATAAGATTATGACTCTCATGCAAATATAAAATGAGCATGAATCAAAATTATCTTTATTTTTTTGACAGTTTTTTTATTGAAACAAAATTGATTATATGTATTTGTGGGGTAGAGAATTGAACATCAATACATGTGTACAATAGGTGGTGATCAGATCAGGATAATTAGTACACTCAGGTTTATACAACATCATCAATCTTTGTGGCCCACAACTAATTTCTCGCTAACCCTCCTCCCACTCCCCCTTTCCCACCTCTAATAACCACAGTTCTCTTCTCTCTTTCTCTTAAAAACTCAGTGTATTATTACGACTGTTTCCTTCCTTCTTTCTTACTTTCTTTTCTTTCTTTATTTCAGCTCCCACTTAACAAGTGAGAACATGTGGTATTTCTCTTTCTGTGCCTGGCTTATTTCACTTGACATAATTTTCTCTAAGTTCATCCATGTTGCTGTGAATGGCAGAATTCCACTCTTTTTTTATGGCAGAGGCATATTCCATCAAGTATATACGCCACATTTTCCTTAACCAGTCATGTGTTGATGGACATTTAGGTTGATACCATCTCTTGGCCACTGTAGATAGAGTTGCAATATACGTGGGAGTGCAGGTGTACCTTTGACAAGATGATTTCCATTCCTTGTATACACCCAGCAGTGGGATTGCTGGATTATATGGCAGTTTTATCTGTAGTTGTAACTTTCATACTGTTTTCCATAATGGCTGTACTTATTTACAGTCCCACCAGTGTAGGAGGGTTCCCCTTCTCCACATCCTCAATAGCATTTGTTATTCTCTGTCTTTTTTTATAATAGTCAGTCTAAGTGGGGTGATATAATATCTCAATGTGGTTTTGATTTGCATTTCCCTGATGCTGAGTGATGTTGAGCATTTTTTCCTGTATCTGTGGTCATTGGTCTATCTTCATAGGAGAAATGTCTATTTAGCTCCTTTGCCCATTTTTCAATTGGGTTACTTGTTTTCTTACTATTGAGTTGTTTGAGTTCCTTGTATATTCTGGAATTAATCCCTTGTTGGATGCATTGCCTGCAAATATTTTCTCCCATTTTGTAGGTTGTCTTTTTGCTATTAATTGTTTCTCAAAATTAGCTTTAACTCATTAACTAATGAGGAAGCCAATAAGATGTTAGGACCAGTTCAAAGAAGAATCCGAAGAGCAGACTCATATTTCGGCCTTTAGGAATACTGAAATAAAAAAAAAAAATTATTGCTTAATAAATATAAAACTGGCTTCTTTGGAGAAAGGTGAGGAATCAATTTTATCTCCATTGGACAAAATTCACTTGTATCTCTATGGATAGCAGTGATTTGCATTATTATCAATTTTCTACAATTTACAGAATTATAAAGTAACCAAAAAACAATGAAAGGTGCAGACCCCAGAGAATCATATAACCATGGAGAGTGTTCTAGACAATGTCTGCCTTTCCATTAAAAAAGACTTAGTTACCTTTTTTACTCATGTCAAAGTCTTTCACAATTTTTCCTGACAAGGCCATCATGGAAAACTCTAGTCTTTATTTTCCCATATGCCCATCAGACATGCTTTCAGGAATTCACCTGTGACCCAACCCAAAGAACTAAAGGGTAAATCTGTAAGTCCGAGGTCAGCAAACTATGACCCACAGGCCAAAACTAACCAGTCTGTTTTTGAAGATAACATTTTATTGGAATACAGCCCTATTTGCATATTGCTTATGACCCCTTTCACTCTATAACAGCAGAGTCAAATAGTTGCACCAAGGACCTATGGCCTGTAATACCTAAAATTTACTATTTGGCTCAGAATAAGTTTGCTGAGCTCTGTTCTAGGTCATCAAGCAAACAGCAGGATTGTGAAATGTCAATTTACTTTTCCATCATACAGCCCCTGTCTCTAACAATGGTCTTCCAGGGACTGAGGCCAAGAAGGAAGTACAGGAGAAACACCTGGAATTTTCTAATCCTGTTTATACCCTTCAAAGAATCCTCCTCTTCTCTAGCATCATCTAATTTTCTCTCATATAGAATGGAGCTGGGCAGTGGGGACAAAGAGTTAAAATGCTAGTTTGACCACTTCCTGATAAAGTCTACATAGAAATGTCTAGTGCCTCTCCTCGAAAAGTATGGGCATTTTCCACCCATTGTCTTCAATTGATGAGCCTCAGTTGAAATTCCAGCATCACAGGAAAGGTCATACGCTACGTTCTGTCCCTTAAATATCCAAAGACAAAGCTGCTAACAAGCTACTGGAGCTGAGATTTAAATCCAGGTCTGACCAACTCAAGCTTGTCCCTCTCTCAGTACAGGCACGACTCACAAGGTTAGAGCCCGTATGGACCCACCTCAGGCTGGTATCACCGACTGTCAGAGCCATTTTGCTGCTATTTTAAAAGACATTGGTTATGGCAAGAGCATTGGGTGAGGAAAAAATGTTTTCTGCAGATTGCTTGATACCTCTTTGCCACTTCCTCTGATATTCAGATGGGGGAGCAGACCTGGGTGGGCTTCCACACCAGCCTGGCAGAGGAGACAGACATCTTTCTCAGGACCGTATTTCTTACTCTCTTGATAGCAGCCAGGAGAGCTTTCTGATCCAACAGAAAAAATGTGCCTCAGCTAAGAAATGTGAGATTAAAATTCAAGCATATTGAAACTAAACTTCAAATTAAGTTTTTCTTTTTCTTTTCTTTTTTTTTTGAAGAATTGCTTAACAACAAATGAAAAGAATCTTCCCATTTGCAAAGCACCAGCTAGGATATTTCTAGTTAAGACTTGGAGGAAAAGCATTCAGAAGCCAATTAGCATAAGGGGAGGGGGGTCCCGCAGCCCAGAGGTGCAGGTCTTCAGTCATTCATCTCAGCCCTTCCTTTCAGCACACAGAAAAAGCAGCATAACGCTTCTGTTTTCTTTGGTTATAACAGAAGAATTGGAGACTCAGGTTTCAAGGTGATTAGGGTGCAGAGAGGGGTTCTCAATCTAAGTGTCAAGACCGTCCCTTGGGCTGATGTTTGGAGACCTTACCCTGCTTCCTCGTTCTCTGTGAAGGTATTTCCTCCAGTTGTCCTCACTGAGGGAGGTCAAACGTGACATTTGGAGCAACAGTGAGGACGTTTTGACCCACTCCTTCCTGAAGCATCTTGAAATAAAATAGTCAGCAGAGACCATACAAAGCATGGTGTTTATAGTACACTGGGAAAAAGCAAAGCTTTTAAATGTGAATTTGGGTTCAGATCCTGGCTCTGCCATTTACTAGCTGTGTCATTTGGCACAAGTTGCTTCGCATCTTTAAACTTTAGTTTTCTCATCCGGGAGTGAGAGATAATAGCGACTTCTTAATTTTGTTGTAAGACGTGAATGAGAAAGATTAGGAAAATCTTGCCACAGAGACAGATACATGGTAGGTATGTCGGTGCGTGTTTGCTCCCCGTCCCTCTACTCTGCTGCTCCGAGCAGTTATCACACTTCAAGGAAATTTTATGAGTGTTGATGTCACCACTACCTGAAGACACACTTCACTATACTATTAACTTCTCCTATTTTCTATCCCATCCCTAGCACAGGCGTACTTGTGTTTCTCCTCAGTTTAGCTAGCAACTTCTTGACCAAGCAAAATGAAAGGAAACTCAAACTAGCTGCCTGTCACAAAACCCATCGCCAGGGCTGGGTCTAATTGAGTGATTGGCCTGTAGGTTTTAATACCAAAGGGCCTCTCAAGAGACAGAGAGACACAGTTGAAGATAATGAGTGACGACTGGCATTCAGGAACAGTAGGGTACATGAACGTAGGAAGAGGACGCGAAGCTTTGTAAAGTTAAGTGCTTTTTATGTGTGGAACAGACCACCAGCTGCTTTCATGGAGGGTAGTTTCAGAACAAAGCCCTGGGAGGTCTTTAATTCAAAAGGAAAGGGAGTCCGAAACAGCATGATAATGAAAAATAAAAAATACACAGAAAGTTTTGAAGCAAACAGTCTGTGAAAAAGATGTGGGCTAGGATTTTTTGTTTGTTTGTTTTCTGTTTGGAGGGTGTTTAGATGAGTTTTTCCAAGGGGGAAAGTCACATAATCAGAATAAATAAATAACGGCAACAGTGGGGTGTGGCGCTATACTGATTTTTAAGCTCCTCCGTGGATTGGAAACAAAGCCTACAATACAATTTAAAATGTGCTTTTCTGCATCTTTCCAAACCAAATAATTTTACAAATTACATTAGGGTTAGAATTTGCTGGAAGCCAAGAATGTTCTTGTATATAACCCAAAGTAAGGCATAGTCTCTGCCCAATATAAATAACACCAAAGACGTCTGCTTTCCACTGCATGAATGGTTTTACGGTATTTTTCCTAGTTATTCCTCTGGAAAGTCTCCATTCACATTACCAAATAACTCCAGTCCAAGAAAGAAGCCAATCAAGATAATCCAAAGTCCAGGAACCTGGCTCACAGTGACCCCGTTCAATCAGCAGTATATGCGAGCCAAGTAGACCAAACAGAGTAAGGTGATATTTCCTGGTTCTTTTCTCTTGGTCTCTGCCTCAAGCAGGTTTTCTGCCACTAATAGCCTCATCATAGGGGACTTCCCAATTGCATCCTGCCCAGTGCAATATGTGTCCAAAGGAAAAACTATTTTCTCATCAATCATGCTACCTTAATACCAAGGATAAACAGAGACTCTTTCCAAGTTAAGAGATGTAGGAAATGTCTGCTGGTTCAAGCTCCTAACCAGTTACTCACTCTTTCCTAAACCCTCATCATCTTTAGAATACATATTTTATGTTAATGTAAATTTATACAATAATATTTGAATTTCTGTGGTGATTACTGCCAGTTGAAAATAAAATTAACCAGCATAAAACCATTAAATAATTTAAGCTCTAACTGTATCCCCAGCTCTAAGAAGACTGCCTTGCACACAGAAGGCACTCAATAAATGCTTGCAAAGTTAATGACTGTTGACAATAAATAATAATTACGCCAAAGTAGGGAATAAGATCACCCTTGGAGAGTGCAGGGAAGGGGAAAGGAAGAGAAAAACAAAAAGAGGGGAGAGAAGGCCTTAGAAGTAACCAGGAAAACTATCAAAAAGTAAGGGATAGACAAAGCAAAAAGGAGACTACAAAAAATAAATAAATGACTGAGTAGGAAAAGCCAAAGAGACAGAGAAAACCCTCAAGAAACAAGAGGTTGTGGAAGAGCAAACATTAGACTTTTGGAGGACAGGGTACAATATTTCCCCTCTTTTTAAACCAGTCTTTCTTTCTCTGCTTTCTTCTTAATAAACAAATATACCCATTTTCAACTTTAATTTTTATTCTGACCCTTTGCATAAAAGAATTTTATGTTTCCACAATTTGATTCCAACAGTAAAACAACAAATAGTAAAATAGAACCAGTTGTGATAGAAACATTTCCTCTTACATTGAAAGAGAAAGAAAGAGGGGAGAGAGAGAGAGAGAGAGAGCGAGCTCGGGGGAGATACAGACAGATAGATAGTGGAGTTAATGGATAGAAAGTAGGTAGATACAGACAGATAATAGACAGTTAATAGATCGTAGGTGATAGGTACAGATGAGACATAATAGGTAGATGATGAGATAGACAATGGGTAATGGATGGGTGAGAGCACACATAAATGGTTTAGCTCATCCTTGACACTATCAATTTCATCTTCAGAGAAAGTGGCCTAAATAAAGCACATGTCCCAGTAACAATGCAGAAGCTTCCTCGCCTTTTATGACCAGACGTGGAAATCCCACGTCTGCACACTCTATTGGTTGAAGCAATAGAGTCCCCGTCTGCACACTCTGTTGGTTGAAGCTGTCACAAGTCCACCCAAATTCAAGGGAAGGAGAATGAGACTCAACCTCTTGATAGGGCAGCAGCAGGTCACAGTGCAGAAGAGCATAGGAGACAAACAATACTGTTGTAGCATCTTTGGAAAATACAAACCACCAAAATGACTTTCTGAAGCTCCAGGTGGGGTCAGAGGTCTGGAGCCATCTTCGGCTGCAGGCCTTAACCCTGCTGCCTTTTCCTAGGAATGCCCACGACTCTCAGAACAAGCATTCAATTGCCACAGACTTCCTCGCTCAGCTGGAGTTGCTATGTTCAATAACATCAGATTAATTCTACGATCACCTGATCTCCTGAACACAGAAGGAAAACTTCCTTTTTCACACTCATGGCTTGTGGAAGAGAAATAGTGCCTTGGACCAGAACTCCTAAACACAAGAGCCTGAACTCCCCCCAAATCACACTCCTCGTAGAATTAGCCTCTCCTTCCCTTAGTGCCTTGTTCCACAACTCCGATAATAGTACTGCAAAGGTTTCATGGCTTTCCTGTCTCCTAGATGAAACTCCTGGCCAGCCTTTGAAGCAGGGAAGAGACATCCTGGGCCTGGCCCCAACCATTTCTGTCTTGAAAATCATAGTACTATAATGCAAAAGTCAGAACTTGGATACAGAAAACCTGGGTTCCTGTCCAACTAGGATAGATAGATAGACATCAGGGTGACACTGGACAATTCACTCACTCTGAGCCTCAATTTTCTCACTATTAACACAAGGATATGAAAACCTGGCCTGCCTGTATCACACAGGCTTATTCTGAGCATCAACTGAGATAAGCTATAAAATTATAAGGCATTGTTTTCTAATATTAATTAATTTTTTTTTAAGAAAGATGACCAGTAAGGGGATCTCAACCCTTGGCTTGGTGTTGTCAGCACCACGCTCAGCCAGTGAGCTAACCGGCCATCCCTATATGGGATCCGAACCCGTGGCCTTGGTGTTATCAGCACCGCACTCTCCCGAGTGAGCCACGGGCTGGCCCCTTCTAATATTAATTTCTAAATGAACATAGATCTTTATCCTTCATTGCCAAAGCCTATAAAATTTCAGTTCTTTGCACTAATATCCTCTCTGCTCTATCCACCATACCAGACTCGATACACTGCTGACTTTAAGTGTCTAGGGTCATAAATCTAGGCCGCACAGAATATAATTCCTAAATATGCATTTTAATGAACTAAGTAAGGGTTTAAAACAGATAAGGAAAGTGGTTTCTCCATCAAGTATTTCAATTCAAACCAGAAAAAAAAATCCTAAATAGATAAAGTTTTCCTAAGGAGCACAGAGGAGATGAGAAGGTGACAGTGGATCACTACTAACTTACTAAGGAAACACGAGCACACAGATTGTTCTCAAGATTTTCTTCAGCATTTTCCATTTAGAAATAGTCTTCTTAAAAGTACTTGTCAAGGAAATACATCAACATACCTCACTCATCATATACTATATTTTTCAGAGAAATAAAACAATTCACCCTCAAGTCAATGAATATTTGCTACTTCAAAAGCAATAAAATTAAATCATGCTAATGGCTACTCTCTCTCCTTTCAATCCTCGAATCTTATTTTCATAAAACAAATACATATAAAAATTTTGAAGTTACTGCATTTAAATAAACAAAATTTTGAATATTCTACTGTATTGCTAGGGCTGGGGCTCACAGACCCCTCAAGCCCGTTGTACAGACTGGTTCACAGACCCTTCACACGCAGGCCCACAAGCTAGGTGATAAGAAAAGATCCTGGCAGCCGTGGGTAAAAAATTAATAGGCTTTATTCCGAGCTAACAGCAGCCACCCTAGTGACCTCCCAGAGCATCCCAAGAAGTGTGTGTGTGGGGGGGAGCAGTGCATATATCAGAGCCATTAGTCCTTTATACTTAAGTCATAACCCAGGACACCTGGGTGCACATGCGCAATTACATCAAACAATAACTAAGGAACACCTGGGCACAGGTGCATATTTACATCAAATGCTCGGCAAGATTCTGATCATCTGAGGGGCCCTGACCATCTTCCTATATTTTCCCAATATCTACACTAGTACAAAATTGGCTTGATTTCTTTCTGGGCAGATTTGCAAGTCAAAAATCTAAGAAAATGTAGGATGAGACAAATACAATATTTGTACTCATCATTTCTAATGCGTAGAAATTTTCATTATAAAATTAAAATGTAATTGAGAAAAAGAAAGGTTAAATAATATTTATCTGCAATTATTTTCCACACAGGAAGGTTTTCCAACCGTATTAGTCCGTTTTGTGTTGCTATAACAGAAATACCTGAGAGCATTAATCCATTCATGAGGGGTCCACCTCCGTGACTCAATCAGTTTCCAACACTGCCACATTGGAGATCAAATTTCCACGTGAGTTTTGGAGGGGACAACGCATCCAAACTCCATCACCAACCAATCTTCATTCTATCGAGGGGAGCTATCCTGCTCATATTGACATGTGTCTAATCTGTAAGGGAACCAGCCGAGGAAGTGGGTTGCTGTCTCTGTAACATCAATATGGACCAGGTGTCCCCAACTCTCACAGGGAACTAAGCAAGTTAGAGTATCTCCAGGTGATTCAGGTGAGTAAGCGGCCTCAGAAGCCACGACCTAAGCTACATGCTGCTTGCCACCTTCTTCCTGTCTTGGCTTGTGTCTGTCACCAGCTCTCTGATCACCTCTGGGCCCTCTCTCTCTCTCTCTCTAACTGTGGCACCGTAATACCCTGATGTTCTCAGAGTTAACATTTACAGTTTTGACTCTGAAGCCATGAGGAAGGGGCCAAAAGGTGAAGAAATTTGTCATGTTGCCAAAGCAGGAATTTGAATCCTATATACTGCGAGGCTGCCGTGAGGGCGGGAGTCACATTAAATAAGGGGTGTGCCCGTTTAGCTCCTCCACACGGCTCTCAGCATGGCATGTAGGCAGCAACTCCGCTCCTCAAATTAAGGCAATGACTTCTGCTAGTAATGCAAGTAAAGAGAACGTAGGAAGATCCCTATGAACTTAGTCCTTTGCCAGAAAATAGAAGTTTGTAAAGCAGTCCCTGGGGTAGCTGGTTGCATTACCCTCTCTAGATTTTGGCCCTTTGCCATGTAACTTTGCATGGTCTCCTATGGTGAACAGGGTCATCTTCCTCACCCCTTCACTCTGGGCTCAGCCATGTGGCTTGTTTGGGCCAGCAAAATGAACTGTAGGGTTGCCAGATTTAGCAAATAAAAATACAAGACATCCAAGAGGAAATGAGGCACGCCTGCTCCAAGCCACGACCTCAACGGTCCTTGCGTATCTCCACTAGACTTTGTGCCTCCATCTGCCTGAGCTAGCCTGTTTCAGGAGAAGACACATACGTGGAACAGAGCCAGATCTCCCCTGTCACTCCAGCTGAGGTCAGCCTGGGTCAGCCAGCACCCACACAATCTCAGCTCAAGCAAGTGAGCCAACCAGATCAGCAGAACCACCTGGTTGGCCCTCGATGAGCCCTCTGCAATCATAAGCAATACACATTGCTTGTTATATGCTACTGAGCCTGTGATTATTTGCTATGTGGCATTATTATATCATATTGCAAAATAAGGGAAAATATGCTACACAGGTTGAGGATCCCCTACCTGAAAAGCTTGGGACCAAAAGTGTTACAGATTTGGGATTTTTTTTAATTTGGACTATTTGCAGATATTTAACCGGTTGAGCATCTCCAATCTGAAAATTCAAAATTCAAAATGCTCCTGTGAGCATTTCTTTTTAAGGGTCACGTTGGCACTCAAAAAGTTTCAGATATTGGAGCATTTCAGATTTTGGATTTTCAGATTAGGGATGTTCAACCTGTAGTGGAATCTTGTGAACTTCTGATTAGAGAAGGAATCTAGTGATTTTCCTCCAGGTGCCAATGAAGATGCCCTTCTGCCTTCCCACCTCATCTTGTACATTGAGAAGCTAAGGGGACAGCCCTGTCGTTTTCTATCCCTCCCCTCACAACATAAGCCGAAACCCTTCCTATGTGTCCATTACCTTCCCCACCTCTACCTCCAAGAATAGGGTGGAAATACTGGCATGGTCTAGGGCTCCCAATAAGAGGGACTGGTCACCACAGGCTCATTCTTCTGTGGCTCCTGGAGTTGGCAGGCCCAAATGGCTTCCCTGCCGTTCCTAGGCAGGGGCAGATGAAAGGCACGTAACTACCTAATCAGAGCCACGTCGGGTAGTGCAAGCAGCGGCGTGTGAGAACTGAATTCCTCCAGCCTCAGTCTTGACTGGGATAATACAACTAATACCACATACCAAAGTGAGAGGAAGACATGCAAATACCACCTCCACATACAAATGCGCAAAGAAAATGTCCTCAAAACCTTGTCCAGCGAGTCTTGAAATGTCTAGTCAGGTCAAAAATATAATAGGAGATCAAATAAGGTGGCAAAAGGAAATTGGCACAGGCTTTGTTTGCTTGTTTGTTATTTGTGAGAGGTGTTGCTATACTGTGAACCCCATCCTCCCTTTTGTGGGAGAATGATGGGGGGGTGCCACCTCTTCCCCCAAAGGAGTAGGGTGACAGACTGGTGAAGAGGGTTTCAATGACTCCTCAGAAAATTCTGAAATGTGTTCCCTGCATTTGGTAGAAGACCAGTTTCTGACTAATGACTGAGAAAGCCAAAATACTGTCTGAGGTCTGCCTTCTACTAGGGGGAGAAGAGCTGTCTCACTCTTTCAGTGATGGAGCCAGGAAGGTACTCTGTGCTGGGGTCAGCCTCTCAGGGCCTGTTAGGCAAAGGGTCCTGGGGACCGGTGTGAGCCATGCCAGAGAGAGACACAGCTCATCTTGTCCTGGGTCCTGCCCAGTAGGCAGAAGGAGCTGGAAGGGTATTGCTGGCTACCTACGGGCTGAGGGAGGAACAGCAAATGAACACCTGAGATAGAGATAAATCCACGTAGGTAAAGGAAGCTGCCAGAGGACGTTCTGCAGGGGACCTCGAAGAGCCCGAGGAAGCAGCCATGGGCAAGGGGTCCGTTTCCATCATCAGCAACCTGGCTCCGGACAGCAGCCTCAGGCCCAGAGCTAACGAAGCTCCCAGCCTTGGGAAAACCATAACCTCCCTTTTCTCTCTCTCTCCCACCTCTGACCTGGCAAGGCAGCAGCAAGGTAGGAAGAGGTGAGCGGGCAGAGACAGTGAGAAAGAGCGAACCGAGGATCACACCTGGAGCAGGTCAGAGCAGCAGAAAAGGGACACGACCGGATGCTACCACGTTCGAAGTTGTGCTTAGCATCTCACCCTGACGTTCTAATTGCTGAACTGAGATTGTGTTTGCAACCTAAAGTGACCCTGGAGCACCCTTTGTGTAAGAATGGGGCAAAACCAGTGAGATCTGCTGGAGGGGACATCCCAGGGCAGGGGGAGTGACTCCCCCTGAATCGAGCTTAATGGTTTGCTGAGTGCGAGACCGTAATGCTCTGTTTTGTGTCACTGGGAAGCTTGTTAACCTCGCCGGCTACACGCTGTTGAAGCTGTGCTTTCTACTCGTGATGATTTGTGCACGTTACTTCCCAGTGTCTTCCCCACACTTAAGAATAGGTGACACTCTTGCTTTCAGTCACTGGATCCTGGTTTTGATCAGGAGACTATAGAGGATGAAAATTCTTAGAGATCAAAGAACACTGGGGCCTCAAATATCTGAGGTGGACTGAAGGACTAGGGGACAGTCATGCCTTCTCCCAGGTCTCTCTTGACCCTGTGGCCTGGATGAGACATGTGGGTCACTCCAGCCACCTACCTCCAAAGGCCTCTTTTCTCCTGTGTCTTCCATAGCCCAGAAGGCCCAGCTGACCCTCCAGGGGCTGAAGAGAAACCCCTTCCCCAGGCCTTCAGACTTAGTCCTTTTTACTTTTTTAAGATTTACCAGAAGAATACTGTTAAATAGCCAAAAGCCATGCTCCCTCGAGAAAGTAGAGATGGCAATCAGTCGCAAGACGCGGATCGTCCAATACTTCTCGCAGATATAGAGCATTCTAAGTTTTAAAACAAATATCCCTCTCCCCCCCAAAAATGAAAGCATTAGAGTAGGAAGAGAAGAATCTGGGCATTCACTTTTTATATGTGAACTGTTGGGCCCTGACCTTAAGACATACAAAAGTAAGCACAGGTTACTGTTTTAAAACAGCAAAGGTAAGCTTTGCCTTGGGGCTGGTGAGGCTCGTTCTCAACCGGCTGGTATTAAAGGGAACTGGTTGCTTACCTTACCCTATCTTCTCCTGGAGCTATACAAGCCCAAGCCTGGTGGCCTGGTGACATCCTCCCTCGCAGAGAGAGGTCAGTGCCACACTCCAGACTGAGCCTGACAGGCAGGAGAGGGGAGGGGAGGCAAGCAGCCCTGCTGAGCCCGGAGAGCCCCTCCCTGACACACAAACCCGGCTCTGCTGGAAAACACAGAATGCCAGGGAAAAGGGATATTTAGTTCATCTCTGAGAAAGCGAGAAGGATGAATAGACCATACGGGAGAAAGCAATGAAAAGGGTAAGTCACTTAGGTAGGGAGCAGGTGTGGAGTGGCTTGGTGTGGAAATCAAACCTGCAAACGTTTCTCCTCCCTTGGAAGCTCGTGCGTGGCTGCCTCAACCCACCACACACGTGCATACATTTGCAAACGCGTCTGATGTTCTCAGTTCAACCTGCACTATGGGAGATTTTTTATCTACTTCAATTTAACCAGGAGCATTAAGCATTCACTGTGTACAAGGCACTAGTAAGGTGGGGTGGAGGAGGCGATGATGAAGACAACAGGAATCGTGCCCTCAGGGGGCTTCCGATCAAGGTAAGACATGAACACAAATAATAAAGACAAGTACAAGATAGTTCCAGCATATGCTTTAACATAGGACGCACAGAGGAGAGAAAAGATTAAATCCAGCTCAAGATAGAAGGAAACAGAATGCTGGGGAAGCCTCGTAGACACAGTAGCCTCTGAGAAACGGGAAGGGTGCAAAGGATTTCAAGAGGTGGGGAGAGACGGAGGGTGGATGGAAGAGCCTGTGGGGCTGCCTGAGAATAACTGAAACACTCAAATCCCAACCTGCATCAGACCAACCCATCCTAAAGAGCCAAATGGATGGAATTCCTAAAGACCATGGCATTGGGAGGAAATGCCTTGTCATCGGGGTCGGGGGGTTAAGAACAGAGCAGAGAATCAGACCCTGCTCCTTTTCCACCTGTAAAAAAAGCCAGTTCTCATGGATCGTGAAGCATCTCCTTGGCTCATAAATGAGCTAGTTCAGTGCCATCTGGCCTAGGTCCCTTGTGGCCTTTCACCTCCACCAGCCACTGTACAAAAAGAACGTGGCAACACTTGGGACGAACAGACTGCATTTCAAGCCAGTCGCCTCCATCAGTTTCACCTGCCCTCTACACTCTTTGTTAGTTTACTCCAACTTTCCATCTTGACAATAATTCTAGTTTATCATTTCATGACAGTATCTTAGGCGCTTGGGTAATACCATCAGAGTGCGACAAGTATCTAGCTCTGGGCATCTTATCTTGGTCACATCGGTCCCCAAATTTGAACCAGATTTCTCCAGATTCAAAGGGCAGGAGTGGATCCCAAATGCAGTGTGGGATCTGATGATCCTGCCCAAATTATCCCCAATTGCCAATGGAGCAAATGAATGTTTATTTCGATTTTTTAAAATTTTCCTTTCTTTGTTTTAAGGTAACCATGCCAGAAGATATAATGCGCAATTTGGTATTTTCTCCACAAATGTATTCAAACTGAATGGGATCTCAAGACTCCTTTAAAAGGTCCTCTGAGAAGAGATCCATGTTGATGCCTTTGCATTGCAAGGAAGTGTGAGATGTTTTACAGAACCACGGGCATAAAGTCAGAAACCGAGAAAAGATCTGAAACCTACAGGTGTCCTCTATAAACACGACCATCTGGGCCACCTGCCCTATGGTACAGACGGGTCTATCATCAGTGAAACCTCCCCATGGTACGCTCCCCCAGTGTCCGACTGTCTGTCATTATGTAAAACAAACACGCTAATTGCTTAGTGAGCAAATGGTTCAGGCTAGATCATTTAGGAAAATATCTCTGGAATTGCTACCTTCAAATCAATAGCTGTAAAACTGAAACAATTCCTACTAATAGAAGGGCACTAAGAAAGCTTTGCCTCCCTTTGCCTCAGTTTCTTCTTTTGTGCAGTGGGGATAAAAATGATGCCCACCTTGTGGGAGTGAAGAATTAGTGAGCTGAGACCTGCAGAGCACTTAAAAACCAACACGGGTCACATAATAAGCACTCAGGAAATGTGCACGTGGGACAAATGAATAAAAAGTCAGCCGTCAGTCCTTCCGTGGCAGCCTTAGCCTGGAATAACTAAGAATGCCCTGCCCAAGCAACCCGGGAGCAATGCAGGCTGAGCAGAATCCAATTCCCACCTCCTTTCTGCTCCAAAACCACATACCAGGAGAAACGGGAAGCCTTTCTAAAGCAAGAATTCCTCCTTATTAACAACCTCCGCTTCTCCCTTCACATATAAACCCACCCCTCTGAGCCATTGCGGCCTCAGCCGCAGGTGTGGTTAGTGGCTTTTAAATGACCATGTGCCCCAAGAATCCCTTCCCTGGCTTGTCGGGCATCCTAGGCAAACTCAGGCTCTGCTGCCTCTGATCACAATCCATAGAGAGACATCAGAAGTTTAGAGAAGCCTCACCTCGAGCCACGTACACATCTTCAGTGATCACTCCTGAACAGAACCAGGTAAGTGGCACTTAGCTTTACCCTTTCTGCTTGAAGGGAACACACACCAACAAGGCTGCTCTAGAAAAGGAAACTCAAAAATGCTGAATGCGTTGCACCGGGAATATGATACTTTCTGCCTCCTCTTCCCTGATTTCCTAGGTGCTGCTGCCCGGAATCCGTGGTGAAAACATATCCATGGGCTGTGCGGAGGCCAGCTGTAAGGTGCAAGAGCTGACTGGCACGGAGTGAGTGCTGAGCCTCTGCTGTGCACCAGGCTCTGCTAAGCTCTTTTCTGTCAATTCAGCTAAACTTCACAACACCAACAGCACATTTTAGAAAAATCTCTAGATTTTCCTACTAGCTTCCCTTTCTGCTTTCTCAAGCAAGTCTGACTTTTGGCTACTGACCAGAACACCTCTGATAAATCCTTTAAAACATATATGGAAAGTAATTCTGAAGGCCTGGAAAGGAGTTTCTGTTGGCTCCTGCTGACTCAGCAGGGGCTTTCGCATATCCATTTCACAGATGAAGAAACTGAGTCTTAGGGAGGTTAAATAACGCCCGAGGGTCACGCTGGTGCTAAGCTCTTCAAGTCCAGCACTCTGGTCACTCCACTCCACTGTCCTGCACTCCTCTGAGCATCTACGGGTCAGACAGGAACAAGACAAACAGCAGAACAGAAAGTGGTCGCCAGAACTCTCGTGCAGAAGAAGGTGGGCTGGAAGCAAATCATTTCTGAAGCAGAGAGAGGAATCGGATTTTTCTGGTGTCTGCTTTGTTCAGCATGAAGATAGATGGAGGCAGGGGTTGGGCCAGCGACACAGAGGCAAGAAAAAGCTAGGCAGTTCTTCAGGATCAAATCGGAGAGGGGTTTTCTCTGCTTTCCTCCTTCAAATGNCCCCCCAAAAATGAAAGCATTAGAGTAGGAAGAGAAGAATCTGGGCATTCACTTTTTATATGTGAACTGTTGGGCCCTGACCTTAAGACATACAAAAGTAAGCACAGGTTACTGTTTTAAAACAGCAAAGGTAAGCTTTGCCTTGGGGCTGGTGAGGCTCGTTCTCAACCGGCTGGTATTAAAGGGAACTGGTTGCTTACCTTACCCTATCTTCTCCTGGAGCTATACAAGCCCAAGCCTGGTGGCCTGGTGACATCCTCCCTCGCAGAGAGAGGTCAGTGCCACACTCCAGACTGAGCCTGACAGGCAGGAGAGGGGAGGGGAGGCGAGCAGCCCTGCTGAGCCCGGAGAGCCCCTCCCTGACACACAAACCCGGCTCTGCTGGAAAACACAGAATGCCAGGGAAAAGGGATATTTAGTTCATCTCTGAGAAAGCGAGAAGGATGAATAGACCATACGGGAGAAAGCAATGAAAAGGGTAAGTCACTTATGTAGGGAGCAGGTGTGGAGTGGCTTGGTGTGGAAATCAAACCTGCAAACGTTTCTCCTCCCTTGGAAGCTCGTGCGTCGAGAAAGCGAGAAGGATGAATAGACCATACGGGAGAAAGCAATGAAAAGGGTAAGTCACTTAGGTAGGGAGCAGGTGTGGAGTGGCTTGGTGTGGAAATCAAACCTGCAAACGTTTCTCCTCCCTTGGAAGCTCGTGCGTCGCTGCCTCAACCCACCACACACGTGCATACATTTGCAAACGCGTCTGATGTTCTCAGTTCAACCTGCACTATGGGAGATTTTTTATCTACTTCAATTTAACCAGGAGCATTAAGCATTCACTGTGTACAAGGCACTAGTAAGGTGGGGTGGAGGAGGCGATGATGAAGACAACAGGAATCGTGCCCTCAGGGGGCTTCCGATCAAGGTAAGACATGAACACAAATAATAAAGACAAGTACAAGATAGTTCCAGCATATGCTTTAACATAGGACGCACAGAGGAGAGAAAAGATTAAATCCAGCTCAAGATAGAAGGAAACAGAATGCTGGGGAAGCCTCGTAGACACAGTAGCCTCTGAGAAACGGGAAGGGTGCAAAGGATTTCAAGAGGTGGGGAGAGACGGAGGGTGGATGGAAGAGCCTGTGGGGCTGCCTGAGAATAACTGAAACACTCAAATCCCAACCTGCATCAGACCAACCCATCCTAAAGAGCCAAATGGATGGAATTCCTAAAGACCATGGCATTGGGAGGAAATGCCTTGTCATCGGGGTCGGGGGGTTAAGAACAGAGCAGAGAATCAGACCCTGCTCCTTTTCCACCTGTAAAAAAAGCCAGTTCTCATGGATCGTGAAGCATCTCCTTGGCTCATAAATGAGCTAGTTCAGTGCCATCTGGCCTAGGTCCCTTGTGGCCTTTCACCTCCACCAGCCACTGTACAAAAAGAACGTGGCAACACTTGGGACGAACAGACTGCATTTCAAGCCAGTCGCCTCCATCAGTTTCACCTGCCCTCTACACTCTTTGTTAGTTTACTCCAACTTTCCATCTTGACAATAATTCTAGTTTATCATTTCATGACAGTATCTTAGGCGCTTGGGTAATACCATCAGAGTGCGACAAGTATCTAGCTCTGGGCATCTTATCTTGGTCACATCGGTCCCCAAATTTGAACCAGATTTCTCCAGATTCAAAGGGCAGGAGTGGATCCCAAATGCAGTGTGGGATCTGATGATCCTGCCCAAATTATCCCCAATTGCCAATGGAGCAAATGAATGTTTATTTCGATTTTTTAAAATTTTCCTTTCTTTGTTTTAAGGTAACCATGCCAGAAGATATAATGCGCAATTTGGTATTTTCTCCACAAATGTATTCAAACTGAATGGGATCTCAAGACTCCTTTAAAAGGTCCTCTGAGAAGAGATCCATGTTGATGCCTTTGCATTGCAAGGAAGTGTGAGATGTTTTACAGAACCACGGGCATAAAGTCAGAAACCGAGAAAAGATCTGAAACCTACAGGTGTCCTCTATAAACACGACCATCTGGGCCACCTGCCCTATGGTACAGACGGGTCTATCATCAGTGAAACCTCCCCATGGTACGCTCCCCCAGTGTCCGACTGTCTGTCATTATGTAAAACAAACACGCTAATTGCTTAGTGAGCAAATGGTTCAGGCTAGATCATTTAGGAAAATATCTCTGGAATTGCTACCTTCAAATCAATAGCTGTAAAACTGAAACAATTCCTACTAATAGAAGGGCACTAAGAAAGCTTTGCCTCCCTTTGCCTCAGTTTCTTCTTTTGTGCAGTGGGGATAAAAATGATGCCCACCTTGTGGGAGTGAAGAATTAGTGAGCTGAGACCTGCAGAGCACTTAAAAACCAACACGGGTCACATAATAAGCACTCAGGAAATGTGCACGTGGGACAAATGAATAAAAAGTCAGCCGTCAGTCCTTCCGTGGCAGCCTTAGCCTGGAATAACTAAGAATGCCCTGCCCAAGCAACCCGGGAGCAATGCAGGCTGAGCAGAATCCAATTCCCACCTCCTTTCTGCTCCAAAACCACATACCAGGAGAAACGGGAAGCCTTTCTAAAGCAAGAATTCCTCCTTATTAACAACCTCCGCTTCTCCCTTCACATATAAACCCACCCCTCTGAGCCATTGCGGCCTCAGCCGCAGGTGTGGTTAGTGGCTTTTAAATGACCATGTGCCCCAAGAATCCCTTCCCTGGCTTGTCGGGCATCCTAGGCAAACTCAGGCTCTGCTGCCTCTGATCACAATCCATAGAGAGACATCAGAAGTTTAGAGAAGCCTCACCTCGAGCCACGTACACATCTTCAGTGATCACTCCTGAACAGAACCAGGTAAGTGGCACTTAGCTTTACCCTTTCTGCTTGAAGGGAACACACACCAACAAGGCTGCTCTAGAAAAGGAAACTCAAAAATGCTGAATGCGTTGCACCGGGAATATGATACTTTCTGCCTCCTCTTCCCTGATTTCCTAGGTGCTGCTGCCCGGAATCCGTGGTGAAAACATATCCATGGGCTGTGCGGAGGCCAGCTGTAAGGTGCAAGAGCTGACTGGCACGGAGTGAGTGCTGAGCCTCTGCTGTGCACCAGGCTCTGCTAAGCTCTTTTCTGTCAATTCAGCTAAACTTCACAACACCAACAGCACATTTTAGAAGGTGCAAGAGCTGACTGGCACGGAGTGAGTGCTGAGCCTCTGCTGTGCACCAGGCTCTGCTGAGCTCTTTTCTGTCAATTCAGCTAAACTTCACAACACCAACAGCACATTTTAGAAAAATCTCTAGATTTTCCTACTAGCTTCCCTTTCTGCTTTCTCAAGCAAGTCTGACTTTTGGCTACTGACCAGAACACCTCTGATAAATCCTTTAAAACATATATGGAAAGTAATTCTGAAGGCCTGGAAAGGAGTTTCTGTTGGCTCCTGCTGACTCAGCAGGGGCTTTCGCATATCCATTTCACAGATGAAGAAACTGAGTCTTAGTGAGGTTAAATAACGCCCGAGGGTCACGCTGGTGCTAAGCTCTTCAAGTCCAGCACTCTGGTCACTCCACTCCACTGTCCTGCACTCCTCTGAGCATCTACGGGTCAGACAGGAACAAGACAAACAGCAGAACAGAAAGTGGTCGCCAGAACTCTCGTGCAGAAGAAGGTGGGCTGGAAGCAAATCATTTCTGAAGCAGAGAGAGGAATCGGATTTTTCTGGTGTCTGCTTTGTTCAGCATGAAGATAGATGGAGGCAGGGGTTGGGCCAGCGACACAGAGGCAAGAAAAAGCTAGGCAGTTCTTCAGGATCAAATCGGAGAGGGGTTTTCTCTGCTTTCCTCCTTCAAATGGAGCACACAATAGTTCAGCAACCAACCTGGGGAAGCCAGAAACAGAAAAGCAAAACTCCTAATGCAGACATGTCATTGGAGTCTTGGAGAAGCTCTCCAAGAAAGCTCTGACCTGGCCACAGAGTAAAATCCCCAACAGAGCTGACTTAAATGAGAATCCCCGGAAAGGGACCCCCCTGCTGCACAGAGGCAACGTGAGAATGGACCGTAGGGCAGATACTCAGCACAGACACAGCCTGCAGGTGTAAGACGTGTTTGTAGAATCACGTATCGTCTGTGTCTTTGTGTGGTTTTCTCTCTGCTAATTGAATTTATTTCTATAAACTTGCACTTAGAGTGCTGATAAAAGATTTGCCAATCTCTGCCTCTCTGGAGGAGGCATTTCCTGAAAATGGAAGCGATCATAAACCTGCACTAGGGCCCTGATGACAGTTCTGAAAGGTTCACTTGTCGTGGCATAATCCCCTGGAGATGGTACTCGACACTTCCCAGGCTTTGGGTTTCTAGCCTGGTGGTGGACCTAGATGCCTGCCAGCGCCTCTCCGCCCTATGCAGTGGCACTG
>NW_007728608.1:21499-22698 GCF_000696425.1 Galeopterus variegatus | reverse complement strand
CACGGACTCACGGGGAGAGAGACGCCACACTGAAACCCAGAACACTGTCTTCCTGCTAAGAAAAGCAAGAGAATCGATCATTAAAGCAGCTCTTTGTAAGAACTCAGAACAAAAAGACATCCCAGATGAAAGGCTGGCTTCTCATTGTGTGCTCTTCCTACCCTTCTGTGTGACTGGAGGTTAAAGCTGTTAGGCATGGAGCCTGGACCCCTTCAAAAGCTGGAGGTCTTGCCTTGAGGATCATAATTATTTTAGTTCCAACCTTCTGTGGTATCACAGCTACGGTGTAAGAAGGAAAAATGCCTAGAGTGGAGTTCTTTTTTAATGACATTAAAAATATGCAAGGTATAAAACTGTAAAGTACGTAGGCATGAACTCTAAAATGTGAAGAAAAAAAGATTTGTCAGAATGATGATAAAATGTAATGGAGAAGAAACATGCAAGGTTTGATCTTCTGCAAACTGGAACATCGTTTTAATTCCTTTACTATTTCTTTAGAAAATATTTCTTTGCTATTCCTCCAGGTTATTCATACTATTAATGTCAAAGCACTGACATTGAAAAAAATTGTTACAGTGGTAAAATTTCATCTATTTTATTCAGACCCAGGATATTTGAGCTGGTATACCTCGCTTTATATAACAGAAGCAGTATGTGAAAATTTGAGGTGAACAGAATTGGGCACAGTACTAAAAATGTGTAAGGAAAGGTCCCTATTTAAAAGTTTTCAGCAAATTATTAAGTGTTCAGTAAATTATTTTGCAAAGGGATCGAACTTTGCGTAGAGGCATGATCACTCTAAATATATATGAATTTTCGTGTACTGAGATGTCCGACAGTGAGGCAAGACTGAGCTTTATCATCTTATTACTTCTGTGAATTTTTAGAGTCATAAACAATTTGTACTGCTAGTCTAAAACATAAGCATATGGGGCCTGACCCTATAAGTGAGAAGAGAATCAATTGGAGATCACTGGGGTACAATTCAGTACATTAACTGATTTAAATTTCAGACTGATAGAGTGAAGTCACAGCTGGGTGGAGACAAGAGTGGTTTCCTGACGGTGCAGCTGGTGAGCCAGGAGAGAGAGGGGTAGTCGCTCCTGGGTGGGTAGTAACAGAAGGCTGAGCATGTGCAGAAGGGTCACGGTGTCCCCAGCTCACATGCAGTGGTGCCTCTTTATTGGCACAGGGTATGC
>NW_007728608.1:18771-20255 GCF_000696425.1 Galeopterus variegatus | reverse complement strand
CTTTTCCAAACTCATGGAAGCCACATGGCCACCTGGAACAACAGCCACATTCCCAGTCTCCACGGCAGCTAGAACTTCTGGCTGACGGATGCAGGAAAGGAGGGGAGTGCGGCTGCCCTGACGGAGGGGTCGTGCCCCACTCCTGCTGCTCCTCCCAGTGGGGACATCACACCAGCCCCGCTCTGCCTACATTAAGGCTTTTACATGAAATAAACTTCTATCTTTCCAGCCACTGTCCTTTGGTTCTTTGTTAAGTGCTGTGGAAACTGAATCCTATGTAATATACCCATGTTAAGGGAAATTTCATGAGGGAAGAAAGGCCAATGTTTTAATTTACCGAGAGTCCAGCAGTTAGCCCCAGGGTCGCACCGCTGGTCCGTTTCATCTGTGCACTTAATACGCATTTGTCTAGCATCTGCGATGCTCCAGACAGTGTGCCAGGCCCTTAGGACCTGCAAGATGAATGTCCCTGATCCCTTCCCTCAAGGAACTTCATATCAAGTAGAGGAAAAAATGCAGGGAGCAATGTATTGAACTGGAGCAGCGTGCCCGGCACGGCTGCAGTGCTTTTCGTGAGATACCATTCGTATTTCACAGAGTCTGTGGAGTCCTCACTTGAGAGAGGTGGACATCGGAGCCCTGAGGGGTTATCCAATGTGCCCAGGGCTACACCTGTAACAAGGGATGCAGTCAAGATTTAGGTTTAGATCTCCGATTCACGAGTCAACTATTACACCAGGCTGCAGCACGGACATCACATGAAGAGCAAGAATGCAAGGCTCCAGGTGACAGGCGTCAAACACGTCAAATGCTTCAGCTGATGTGTGACTAACTCTTCCTGAGAGATGCCCAGCCATTATAGTTTCCCCAGTGTCACTATGTGACAAGCTTAGTCCTCCCCTCTCTGTAAGGAAGAGTAAACCCACTTAGACTCACCACACCTACATCATGGGCACAAAAGTCTCACCTTACATGTTCCATCACTGTGACCACAATCTGCAGCTTACCTTTTTTTCTCACTGCCCCCATGACTGAGGGAGAATAAAAGCACAAACTGAGTGTTTGTCCTCTACTGTTACTCAGCAATGATCAACACAGAAGTCCGACTCCTCTGACCAAATGTGTGGGGATTTCTCCCTACTAGCAAGCCAGGAATCCTCCAGCAGACATCAGCTAGGTGTCCTCTGATCCAACTCAATTCCAACACTATCTACCTGGAGACAGCATCAGATTCCACAGGTTGAGGGCTCAGTCCCCAAGACTGCCCCCCAACACACACACCTCCCATGCCAGTCGCAAGTTACAGGTCATTTTACTGTGCTTCTGACCCACTGGCTGTAGATTGGGGTTCCCACAACCCCCTCCTTGGGTTAAACCGATTTGCTGAGCAGCTCATAGAACTCAGGGAAACACTTATGTTTACTGGTTTATTATAAAGGATATTAGAAAGGATACAGGTGAAGAGATGTGCAGGGCATCCTCTG
>NW_007728608.1:16915-17414 GCF_000696425.1 Galeopterus variegatus | reverse complement strand
GCCCAGCTGTTACTATATCATTTGCAAAGGTAAGCCAATGTTCAAAATTCCAGACATCCAGAAATCTAAGTAGGATGAAAATTTTTAAATCAATTGAAGCATTTATGTGTGCTCAGATTACAATACCAATTCTGAACGATCATGCAACATGTGGGCAAAGCCTGGCTTACCCACACACTTTAAGGGTAGTTAGAAAAGATGACAAGCCTCTCTCATGTACCAGGAGAACCTGTCATGGAGAATTATCTGAACTCAACTCGGCAGTTTCTTGCCAGCTGTAGCTTTGAAGAAAAGGTCTTTGATCCTGCATATTATTTGTGATAAAGTAACACTAGCTGATGAAACAAACAACCCCCACATTTCACTGGCTTCACAAAATAAAGGCTTATTTCTTGCTCACATCATCGTCCAGTTTGGTTTTCAGTGACCAGCCTTCAATGTGGTGATTTGGGGACCCAAACTTCTAAATTCTGGTGGCTCCTCAGAGTGACACCTCTGT
>NW_007728608.1:12686-16291 GCF_000696425.1 Galeopterus variegatus | reverse complement strand
TGTTTGGCCAAAAGACAAGGGATGTGAGGAATTATGGAATGTTGTGCTGCTGTTTTGTGATCAGACCTGGACATCACATTGCACCTATCATGTTCCATTATCCAGAACCCAGACCCCATGACCCTGCCCTTAGTAGCTTTCCAGTGTGCCCTGGATGAGGAAATGGGGCCAGAGAGCAAAGAGCCACCCTGGGGACAAGACATGGGAGGTTGGCTTCACCACACAGGTCAGATGGTTGGCACGTGTTTTCTCCCTCCCTGATTGCCTGGACGCAGGTGTGTCCAGCAGAGATGAGGGGCCAGCACCCTCTGACAAACACAGAGGAAAAGGGATATCCAGGCCATGAATAAGCAACCTGCAGTTGCTGTGTTTTCCAATAAGCTTGGATTTCTGTTGGTATCCCTGCCAACACCCCCTACCCACCCTCCACACCACCCAACATGCCTTTCCCCGGTTCTGGGAAGCAGAAGCATGAGCCTTTCACCTCCACAGAAAACAGAGATAACCCAGGAACCTTTATCCTGAGAAGAGGCTCTTACACTTATGTGTGGCTTTTTGTTTGGAACAAGAGTGTCTTATCTTCAGAAGGGATTATCTCCCAAGATCATCAAGCAGGAAGCCTTTCCAGTTCAGCACTTTGTATCTTTATCAGAGCTGTAATGGCAAATAAGCATGAATGCGTGTTCTTCTGGAGCCTGAGACGGAAGCAACAATGAACTTCAAAATGTGGCCAAGGCTATAAGGCAGTCATTATGTCCATCAGGGTCTCTTTCCAGAGACAGAGTAAGATTGCACTTCATAACGCCTTTGATGATAGCTGGACTGTGGGGCTTGACTTGGCCAATGAAATGTGAGTGGAAGTGACATGCTATTTCCAGATAGAAGCCTGAAGAGTCAAGTCTTGACTCATCATGTTCCCACATTCCCTGTCCCCAGCCCTGTGACAATCCGGAGATCATTTTCCACAGGCAGTGACCACAGAAGCTCTTTTCCACAGAATCTCTGTCGGTCCAGGTCCCTGAATTAGCACAATAATCAGAGGCCCCTAATAACTCTCATTGGACACGCAGCATGAGAAAAATAAAATTTGTTTCATTAAGCCATGAAGAATTTGGAGAAAAATCTAATGCGACCAAACAGATATAGGTCCCATGTGATTTCTTTGGGGGGCATATTCTTTTTTCCATGTACTTTTATTTGGCTTGAAAAATATCATGCTTGAAAATTGTTTATATCTGTCTGATTTTTAAAATGCACCCATGTACCCACCACCCAACTTAAAATAAATTGTCCCTTCCTCCAAAAAGATAACCACTATCTTGTTTTGTGCTTAAAATTCACTTGCATTTCTTAATTATTTTATGTCACATATATACTTTTTAGTTTTGCACATTAACTTTATGCAAATAGAATCTTCTTGTATGTATTTTTCTAGAACTTGCTTTTCAATATAATACTATGTTTTTAAGTTCATCTATGCTGATGTATGTAACTATATTTTATTCACTTTTGCTTCAGCATAACATTCCATTGTGTAAATATAACAAAATGAATTTATCCTTTTGCCCGTTAGGTGGTCATTTGGATTTCCTGTTTGGGGGGTTTGCTATTAGAAACTAGACTAATAAGAATATGTTCTTCTATATCTTGTAGTGCACATATGCAGTAATCTCCTTGGGGTGTACACGCAGGTGGGGAAATGCTGAGTTGTTAGTATTCACATGCTCTGCTTTATTACATAAAATCAAATTGTTTTCCAAATTGGCTGTACCAATTCACACTGTCACCAGCTTGTATGAGGGCACTTCAAAAAGTTCATGGATGGCTGGTCAGTTAGCTCAGTTGGTTAGACATTGTGCTGATAATACCACGTTCTAGGGTTCAATCCCTGTAGTAGCTAGCTTCCAAAAAAAGAAAGAAAAAAAAGTTCATGGAAAAAGAATTGAAAGATAATATTAATCTTTCCATGAACTTTTTGAAGACCCCTCACAGAAGAATCCTTTGCAACGTGTCCTCGCCAACACTTGATATTGCTGGCCTTTTTTTTTTCCCTCCACCACTCGGATGGGTGTAAAATGGTATCTCACTGTGACTTTAGTTTGCATTTTCTTTAGGACCTACTTTCACATATGTGAAGTCAAGAAATCGAGATGTGAAACCATTCAAAATGCTTTGCCATAGGTATCCCTAGAAACAGATAAATTTCACACACTAGATCCAAATAATTGGGAAGGCACAATTTTTCCTTTTTCAGACATTAGAAAACACTGAAGGGCTTATGCTACTGTTTGTGTTGCAGGTTAAACAGCTATTTCTTAAATGGCTCCTTTTAGGGGGTTAATAGTATTATCGAAAGCTGTGGGGAAAGCAAATACATTTCAGGGAAATCATAAACATTCCTTTTATCTCAACAGATAAAGAGATTTAGTATAAATCCTAATGCACCCATTGGGCTGCACACAATTTATAGCAGAGGAAGAGTTTGAAACACTTTTATGTAAACAATCATAGATTTTTTTTTGAAGGTTGCTAAAAGGCTATTTGACATGTTTGTAAGAGGGGAGCATTCAGAGTAAGAACCGGTTCTGGTTAATATCAGAATTCATTTTCCACTAGCAAAGCAGCTACATTAAGCACTGTGTTCATCTCTGCAGCCTTTACTTTTATGTAATGTTTACATCATTGACACCTTCTTTTAGTGAGTCCCTCACATAAACAAGGGGTGTAATAAACCCTAATGTATTTTAACAAGATTTAAAAAGACCTGGCTATGGAATGAGGCTAGCCAAATGGAGTACAGATTAAAGGAGAATTTTTATAACACCTCAATCTCCTGTGACAAAGGCAACTCGGTAACCTAAGTCCGGGAGAGAAAGAGTCTCCCTGTGTTTATTCATCAGTTAGAATCTGACGGACTCCAAACGTCATCTAACCAGCCCAATTCTGCAACACAGCCTTTCAGCAGAAAATTACAAACGCAGCCCTCCTTGGAAGAGTGACATGAAAATAAATCTACTTTGCCCCATAATGTCGATGTACTCCTGGGAACTGTGAGTTTCACGAACCACAGCAATAATACACGAAGAGTGAGTCTTTGTGATTGACCATCTTAATGCAGTAAGAAGTGAACCACCCATGACTGCAACTCGGCCTGACCTATCTCAGTTGAAAAGGGTCACTTGAAAGTGTGTCTAATAACTGTCTGACCAATCTAGGTGGAAGAGGTGGTTTCTGGTTAACTCGTATCTACACGTTTTTATTCTCTGAGAGGTTCAGTGCTGTCCAGGAGTTCCAGGCAGCAACAGTGGCCATTCTGGATCAGAAAGGCCAGTGTAGGAGAGGTGTGGTCCAGATGAATGCTACTCAAAGGCTGGTGTAGGAGAGGTGTGGTCCAGGTGAATGCTACTCAAAGGCCGGTGTAGGAGAGGTGTGGTCCAGATGAATGCTACTCAAAGGCCGGTGTAGGAGAGGTGAGGTCCAGATGAACGCTACTCAAAGGCCAGTGTAGGACAGGTGAGGTCCAGATGAATGCTACTCAAAGGCTGGTGTAGGACAGGTGAGGTCCAGATGAATGCTACTCAAAGGCCAGTGTAGGACAGGTGAGG
>NW_007728608.1:9767-12070 GCF_000696425.1 Galeopterus variegatus | reverse complement strand
GAATGCTACTCAAAGGCCAGTGTAGGACAGGTGAGGTCCAGATGAATGCTACTCAAAGGCCAGCCATGGACTCCGTGTTACCAGTCCCCAGTAAGAAAGGCACACAAGTTGAGAGTTAAGTGTTTGAAACTTTTATAGCAATGGACATTGCTGCAACAGCGCAGTGAGTGATCACTGGATTTGACCTGCTGAATAGGAGGTTTTACAAAAGAATGGGTCAGTGACAAACAAACAAAAAAAAACCCGAAAAAACTTGCCCCTCCTTCTGCACAGATAGTTTGAGAACCATTGGTCTAAGGGTCTTGTTAAAATGCAGATTCTGCTTTTCAAGATGGCGGTGGCTGCGGCGATCAGCGCTGAGTAGCTGAGGTGGAAAAGGCGGCCACTGGGCCTTAGGCAGCGGGAAACTTGTGGACCTTCCTCTTGCCATCTCTTAAGGGAGGACCGCTGCTGGTGGCCGGTCGTGGGCGCTGACCGCCACTTTGCCCTTGGCAGGAGAGGCTGCCTCGTTTACAGGCAACAGCTTTAAAGTGTGGAGCAGGAAAAGAACTGTTTCTTAGCTGCAACAGCGAGTTTCTAAACAGGGAACAGGGCACCGGGGCCACTGTCGACGCTGCCAGGATCCCGGAGGCTGGGGCCACGCTGAAGGCGGCCACTGTCCTATTCAGGATTTGAGGTTTTGGGCCAGCATAAAAGAAGATTCCTGGGAGCGCCCAAGCCGCGCCGCGGGACCGAGTGAGCAGCCCGATGCGGCAGCTGCCGAGGACGGGGATGGCAAAGATGCGGAGGTGGAGAGGGAGCTGCCCGGCCCGGCCCAGCCCCGTGAGTGACCCTGGCCCTGCCCTGCTCACGGGGCGGACGCCCGCCTGGCTTTCGCCTGCCCCACCGGCCACTCACCGGCCCGGGGCTGCTTCCATTTTCTTGCGCCCCGGCTCAGACAGGCCTGTCCTCCTCGCCCGGCTCGGCTCCTCCCTGAGCCTTCCCACTTGCTTGCCCCAGCACGGGGCTTCCCGGGGCCTGCGGGCCGGCCTCCCCTCCCACTCCCTCCGCAGTTCTCTGATGGGGCTGGTGGCGTTGGGTGTCCCCGGCCAGTGTTGGGAGGGCAGGGAAGGGTGGGCCAGGCCAACTGTCACTCCACCGCACCCTGGGCTCCGGCCCCTGGTAAACTTCCTGTTACCGGGAGGCAGATACCATCTCTGCGGCCACCAGTTCAGAAAAACGCCTAACCGATTTCTGGTTAGGAATAGTGTGGTCGGAGCATTCCAGAGTTCGCTTGAATCTGCCGGAGAGCTGACTGCAGGCTGGCACCGGAGTCAGTCCATGCTGGGGAGATTCAAAGGTGAACTGTGTGTGGCAGGCTCCTCCCCCGAGGAGCTCACGCTCTGGTGTGGGAGATAAGACAAGTACACAAATAACCGAGATACCAGGAGAAAGGTGATAAGTCCCGAGAAAGATCTACACATTGCTACAAAGGCACCCAGAGCGACCGGTTGTCTGTGCCTAGCAGAAACCTGGAAGACTTCCTGGGCAAGGCAGTGCTGAGCAGGGTCGTTAAGGCCCGGCTGATAGATGAGGGTTGCAGAAGACACGTCCCAGCCCAGCCTAGTGTGCACAGAGCGGGGAGACATCCAGCTAGGGAGGCAGAGACTTGGCACAAAACACACACCCTGAGGGGCCGCCACTGCGAGATCCAGCAGCCCAGCCTAGTGCGCACAGAGTGGGGAGATGTCCAGCTAGGGAGGCGGAGACTTGACAGAAACCACACACCCTGTGGGGCCGCCACTGTGTGATCCAGCAGCCCAGACCAGAGCACATGGAACAGGGAGAAGTCCTGCATGGGAGGTGGAAGCTCAGCAGAGACCACACAACCTGCGGTACCGCCCCGTGATCCAGCAGCCGAGCAGAGTCCAAGCTGACCAGAGAGGTGGCTTCCCAGAGAGGCCCCAAGACCCAAGGCAACCACACACACAAGGCACTAGAGGCCAACTGAGCNATTAAGTGAAACGAGTCACGCACAGAAAGAGAAATACCACATGTTCTCACTTATTGGTGGGCGCTAAAAATTGATAAATAAATTCACACACACACAAAAAAAAAATCTGGGGGGGTACCACATGTTCTCACTTATTGGTGGGCGCTAAAAATTAATAAATAAATTCACACACACACAAAAAAAAATCTGGGGGGTTGGGAAGAAGATATAACAACTACAATTACTTGAAGTTGATACGACAAGCAAACAAAAAGGACATTGTTGGGTGGGAGGAAGGAAAGGGAGGAGGGAGGGAGGTTTTGGTAAGGGG
>NW_007728608.1:0-8767 GCF_000696425.1 Galeopterus variegatus | reverse complement strand
ATTAAGTGAAACGAGTCATGCACAGAAAGAGAAATACCACATGTTCTCACTTATTGGTGGGCGCTAAAAATTAATAAATAAATTCACACACACACAAAAAAAAATCTGGGGGGTAGGAAGAAGATATAACAACTACAATTACTTGAAGTTGATACAACAAGCAAACAGAAAGGACATTGTTGGGTGGGAGGGAGGAGAGGGAGGAGGGAGGGAGGTTTCGGTAAGGGGCAACAATAATCAACCACAATGTATATCAACAAAATAAAATTTTTTTAAAAAATGCAGATTCTTTTTTTAAATTGACAAATTATAATTACATATATTTATGGGGTACAATGTGATGTTTTGATAAAAGTTTATATTGTGGAATGTTTGAATGAGGCAATTAACATATCCATCATCTCACATACTTATCATTTTTTTTTGTGGTGAGAGCTTTTAAAATCTACTCTTTCAGCAATTTTGCAATATATATTATTTTTGGCTATGGTCACCACACTTCAATAGATCTCTAAAACTTATCCCTCTTGTCTAACTGAAAACTTGTACCCTTTGAACAACCTCTGCCCCTCTCCCCTTCCCCACTTCCCACCACAACCTCTGGTAACTACTGTTCTACTCTCTACTTCTATGAGTTCAACTTTTTTGGATTCTTCATATGTGTGAGATCATGCAGTATTTGTCTTTCTGTGCATGGCTTATTTCATTTACCGTAATGTCTTCCAGGTTCTCCCATGTTGTTGCAAGTGACAAAGAATTATTTCCTTCTTTTTTAAGGCTGCATAGTATTCCATCATATATATATATATATAATCTCACATTTTCTTTATCCAAATTCATCATTGGTGGACACTGAGGCTGATCCCATAGCTTGGCTGTTGTGAGCAATGCTGCAATGAACATGACACTGCAGATACCTCTTCAAAATGCAGATTCTTAATCACCAACCTCAGTGATTCTGACTCAGCAGATCGGCGATGAGGCCTGTGAATCTGCATTTCTAACAAGATCCTAGGGATGCTGTTGCTTCCGGTCAGGACCACGCTTTGAGTAGCACTGGTCTAGATCAAACAAAATGCAAGATGCTCCCCACCATTTGTCACTGATGATTAACAAGCCTGGGCATTTTAATTTTGTGGTCCCAGAACATAACACCCTTTAGATATTTATATTTGGCACCTTCTGTGCTTTTAGGAGAATAAGAGAGATGCCATTTGTCATCCTCAGAGTGTTCTGCTCTTCAAGATTTTTCCATGTTATCACCCTCTACCCTCCCAGAATTGACACTATGTGGCATTTTCCTGAATTTATAGAGGTCTATTTTTTACTGTTTGAAAGATTTAATGATGTCAGCAGCATGGAGCAGGTCAGGTCCAATGACAATAGCAAACAAGGCCTTCTGGAAAGACATGGATTATAAGTGGCATCAGTACTGACCTGAACTTTCAAGACATATTCATAAAAGAGGGGAAAAGCTTGATCTCTGGCACAGAAAACCAGTAGTGCCTGCCCATCCAAGATGCTCAAGTAACTTTTGATGGCTCATCTGAGTTTCTTTGTTGCAGTTTCCAGAACACCAACAACCCAAGTGCTCTTCAAAATGAGTAAAGCCTAGCACTTAGGAAAGTAACTGACTCTGAATACAGTGGTCACCCCTCTCCTTTTGCAAAGTCTGGGAAGATCAACCCAGCTGTTCCAGGGCCTCTTCAAGACTTCCATCTGCATCTCTGCCATAGAAATGCAAGAGCTGTCTGGTGGGCAGTTCCACTGCTAAATCAGTTACCACAGGGTGGGGTGGGCTTTTAGAGAGAATAATGATTATTACTCAAATGGGGCCCCTCCAATAATCCATTTGCTCAGCTACAGTGTACTCCTGTTGGTCAATTATCTAGCTTCATTTACACTGTTTGAATAAATGCCTTAGGATTCTGGGAAGGAATGCACAACTCACAGAGCTGCTTGTACACGAAAACCGTGTCCTAAGAGGATGAAAACGTTCTCAGGCATCTCAGTGACTGAAACCAAATCTCTAAACCAAAGCCCTTTAAATAAAGTTCTGAAAGACTAAGTTTTAAATTCTGAGTATATCCCAGTTGCTGTGGTTCCTTTATGCAGATTTAGCTACTACTGAATATCTGAGTACAAGCTTTTTGTGCCTCAGTTTCCTCATCGGTAAAATGAGGATGATAATAGTACTTACTTTATAGGGGAGTATATCCCAGTTGCTGTGGTTCCTTTATGCAGATTTAGCTACTACTGAATATCTGAGTATAAGCTTTTTGTGCCTCAGTTTCCTCATCGGTAAAATGAGGATGATAATAGTACTTACTTTATAGGCTTGTGGTAAAGATGAAATGAATTAATAAATGTCATCTTGAAAATAGTTCCTGGTACACAAGAATCACTACATAAAATTTCCCAGGTTCTCACGAAGAGTCCTAATGATTTAGTGCACCCCTACCTCACCCCCACCCACTCCTGTCAACTTGCAACCCTAGCCTGTGAGCAAACGTTATCTACGCTGGCTACTCTGGAAAGAGTATAGACCAACTCTATCCAGTAGAAATACAACACAAGTCACGTACACGTATATGATGTTAATTTTTTAAAAATTTTAATTGACACGTAATTATACATATTTATGGGGTACAATCTGATGTTTTGATACATATATATGTTGTATAATAATGGGATTAGGGAAATTAATGTATCGATCACTTCATGCACTTACCATTTCTTTGTAGCAAAAACATTCAAAACCCTCTCCTCTAGCTATAATAGTATGCAAAACTTAACCGTTAAGCATAGGCACCTCCTGTGCAATAGCACACCAGTACTTACTCCTCCCATCTGATTGTTTCTTTGTACCAACTGCTCCCTGTTTTCCCTCCCCGCAACTCCCAGTCTCTGGTAACCACTGTTCTACTCTGCCCCTATAATGCCAACTTTTTTTTTTTTTAGATTCTGCATATGAGGAAGGTCATGAGTGGGGTATTTGTCTTTCTGTGCCTGGCTTACTTCATGTAACATAATGTCCTCCAAGTCCATCCACGTTGCTGCAAATGACAGGATTCTGTTCTTTTTTATGGCTGAATAGTATCGCATTACATACATACATACACACCATTTTTTTTAAAGCCATTCATCTGTTGTTGGCTATTGTAAGTTGTGCTACAATAAACATGGGAGTGCAGAAATCTCTGGGACATACTTCATTTCCTTTAGGTACGTATCCAGTAGTGGGATTTCTCGATCAAATGGTAGTTCTATTTCTAATCTTTTGAGGAAACTCCATACTGTTTTCCACAGTGGCTGTACTAGTTTACACACCCAGCAACAGTGTGCAAGTGTTTCCTTTCTCCACACCCTCACCAACACTTTTTTCTTTTATCTTTGCAATAATAGCCATTCTAACTAGAGTGAGGTGGTATTTCATTATTGTTTTGATTTGCATGTCTCTTACGATTAGTGATGCTGAGTATTTTTTCATATGCCTGTTAGTGATTTGTCTGTCTTCTTTTGAGAAATGTCTATTAGATCTCGTTTCTCAACTGGATTATTTGTATGTTAAAATTTTTTAAACATAAAAAGCGGTAAAATTAACTTTAGTATTTTGAAATTTAACACAAAATATCCACAATGTTACCACTTTAACATTTCATAAATATAAAAATTATTGAGATATTTTACTTTTTATCATAATAATTCTTCAAAATATATCTGTTTTATGCTTACAGCACATTACAGTTCAGATGCTACATTCTCATTGGAAATACGTGATAAGTATTTAGGTTTCATAAAATTTACCATTGAAAAAGCAGTTTCCCAAGTTCTTACAAACATACTTTAAACTTTTCCAATAATTTTGAACTGAGTTTTCTAGTAACTGAATGGAGTATCAGTTTTTAAATATAAATTTAAATTAAATTATAAATTCACTTCTTCAGTTGCACTAGCCACATCTCAAGTGCTCAAAAGCCACATGTGACTAGTGGGTACTGTGTTGGATAGCAAAGGAATAGGCTCTTAAAACAGACAGATCTGCCATTAATCATATGGTCTTAGGCAAGTATTTGATTTTTCTTAGCCCCAATTTCCTAATTTACAATTTCCTAATTTACAGCAGAAAGAAATATATCTACCATAAAATATTATATTTAGAATTAGAGGTAATATATCTAAAATGCATAGCACAGTGACTCACAGATTGTAGTAGGTCCTCAATAGTGACTAGTCTTGGGCCAGCCCTGTGGCTCATTCAGGAGAGTGCGGCGTTGGTGACGCCAAGACCGTGGGTTCAGATCCTATATAGGGATGGCCGGTGCACTCACTGGCTGAGCGTGGTGCAGACAACACCATGCCAAGGGTTGCAATCCCCTTACCGGCCCAAAAAAAAAAAAAAAAAAAAAAATAGTGACTAGTCTTTACTTAACATCTTAAGAAAAATTCAAAACACCAGTAAAGCTAAAGAATTATACAGTGAGTCCCCATATAACCACTACCTAGATTATGCAGTTGTTAACATTTCGTTATATTTGCCTTATTATATATCTATCTGTCCATCCACCCAGAGTCCATCTTACTTTTTCATGTATTTTAAAGTAAGTTGCAGACATCAGTACACTTCACACTGCAGACTCCAGTGTGCAGATCATTAACTAAAGTTCAATATTTGGTTTTGGCTTTTTCTCCCTCCCTTCCTTCCTTCCTTCTTTACTTATTTTTAGGTAAAATGCGCATATAGTGAAATGCACACAGATTAAATGAGCCTTTGGATGAATGCTGAGAGTGCATACACCTGTGTAGGCCAAATCTATATCAAGACGTAGAACATGGTCATTACCCCACACTCCCTCCTCATCCATCCCAGCCCTCACTGCCCTGCCCCCGCCCCAGGCAATCATTGTTCTGGTTATTTCCCACAGAGTAGTTTAGCCTAATGTAGAATTTCTAGTAAATGGAATCATGAACTATGTAGTCTTTTGTGTAAGTCTTCTTTTGCACAGCATAATGTTTTTGAGATCCCTCTACGTTGCTGTGTATTTACTCTTTTTATTACTTTTTATTACAGCAATTATGGCTATTTTTAATCATGGGAACTCATGACTCAACCTCCCCAACAGCCCATTCCATTCCTTCACAGTTCCAAAAGTCCTTCATCCTGTCATCATCCTTTGGATCTCCCCAAAGCTTCTAGTTTTAAATGCTAGCTCAACCCCTTAACTAATTTTTAAGAAGTACTTTTCCATATGACACCCTTTAAATTTTACATGTGGTTAAGAGCCTGAGCCTCCTGTGAAGAAGGCGGAAGTCTTTCTAGTCCCTTCAGTCCTTCAGTCCTTCTCCATACAACAGTGTTTTAGGTTCTTTCAACTTCCGGACCATGCTCTGTGTTGACTCTCTTTGCACAATTTGTAATTTTTATTTGTTTTTTCATTTATTGAATATCTCCCCCATTGGACTGTAAACTCCACACAGCAACGCTGTGTCTATTTTATGCACCAAAGTATGCACAATTTGTAATTTTTATTTGTTTTTTCATTTATTGAATATCTCCCCCATTGGACTGTAAGCTCCACACAGCAACGCTGTGTCTATTTTATGCACCAAAGTATACCCAGCATCTAGTACAATGCCTGACAATTAGAAGGCCCTCAAGAAGTACTTCATGAATGATTAAGTGCGGATACAAAATGAGGAAAGAGCTCACCTTTGAGTGTGTTTAATTGTCTGTATGTTAAGTGTGTGGGGGGCAGCAGGCAGGTGTTGGAGGGATGCAGACACTGGAATTTGTAGAAAACACTAATTCCCAAGAGATGCACCTTAGAAGAGGCACCGGCCAACTCACTGCTCTACTCCTGACTATAGTACAGCCTTGGGTCGCTGTCTCCATCCCTTTTCCAGTGACCTGAACCGATAGCTTAGACCAAAACCTGAAATTTTCCTCAACATCTGAAATCAGTCATGATTAGCTGGGCCTCTGTTTTGATCATCCAGCCCTCCTAGGTTTCCAGAATTAAGCCAACACTGTCCTTCTGCCCTCATGCCCCAAGTCCAAATGTGTGAGATAATTCTTTGAAACAGTGATTTGTTTTGCCCTTCTTCTATCTCTCTTTCTCCTCTTCCAAGCAAATGGCCAGGCCTTTGTGTTCACTTCCTTGCTTTGGAGGAGTTTGTGACCCATAAAAGCAGAAATTGCCTTTAGACAATTTGACTTTCAGGCTTGTTTTTCCAGAAGCATAAGATTCCTAAAGGAATTACCCTAGAGATGGGGACGGAGGAGAAATTTGCAGGTAGCTAAAGGAAGCAGAGATCTTTCCCCAAGACAGGGAAGGAGTTGGGGGTTGGCAGATTCCTCAAACAGTGTCACCCATACCCAACTCTCCTAGCACTTTGGAGCATGGCAGGACCTCGAGGGTAGGGGTGCGGGATCTGGGAGAGTCTGGACTCCAGCCACAGGTTCCCAGTAGTAGCAATGGCTGAGGCTAGGTCCCAGGCTCACGAGGAAGCTGCAAAACTGCCCACCTTCAATGAGTTACCGAGCTCAGGACACAGGATGTCAGTGCTCTCAATCTGATGTCCCGATGGGATTTGTTTGTAAGCTTTCTGATTCCGCACATGGTGCTAGAGGAAGTGGAAGAGCATCCCATCCTCCTGCCCTTCTCCCAAAGGACTGAGACTGGACTTTCTGGCCATCTGAGAGAGATGGGGACTCTGAGACGGATTTCATTTGATTTAATAAAAGTAAAGAAATATTACATTTATGAAGCACTTAGGACTATAAAGTAAGATGTAAAGGGATGCAGAGGAGAGAAGAAAGGAATAAGAGAGAAAAATAAAACCACATCAAAGGCACGAGAAAGGAAAAGACGGGAGAAGGAAGAGTAAGAAGGCAGAGCGTGGCCAGAGGGCAAAGGGACGCTGCGACCGCAGATGGACACACTGACTCAATGTAGGGCAAGGTGACAGCCTGTGACAGGGCAGCGATTCCATCCCCTTCCTTCACAAGCGTGGATTCATGATGACACAATGAGAAGCTTCATGTACAGCTATGGCTTGTGAATGACTGAAAGCTACAAACTCCCAAAGATTTAATTACATTGTGCACATCTGGGTGTTTTCTTGATGGGCCAGTGATGCTTGATAAGTAACAAAATAACTCTCATTAATTCACAAATGTAGTCCATAAAATTTGTTTTTCTTGCCTTTGTTTCAGCAAAACACTAATTATGTTGTAATCAACACTTTCCCATATTTTGTATTCTATTGACAGTAATACCAAAATAGACACTTTCTTTGAAATATTATTGTTTCGAGGTAGTTTTTTTATTATTTATTTTCTATTTGGAGAACATTTACTCTGCTAAAACAGTAGCAACTAGAGCTGTCAGTAAAATTCCTTTATACGTCATGTTGAAACATTGTATTTGGATTGTATTAATAGGTCATTTTTTACCACAGACAATATTACAAAATATTTAGATTTCAATATACAAATTGCCGTATCATGATTTTCAACATTTCTTAAAGCAATATCTAGAGTCATGTACAGAAAACTACTACTTCTTACATCGGATCTAAATCCACAGCTATACAGATTTAGGAGTGATTTGGATTATTTGATTTTAGAAAACGTTCCTCAGACTCCACGTGCTAGTTCTGAATACTGGGTTAACTTGTACGTACCTCTGGAACTGCAAAGAGAAATAGGAAAGTGTATGCTCAGCACAACTGAGAGGTAATAGTTGATCAATTGATTTTAGAAAACGTTCCTCAGACTCCACGTGCTAGTTCTGAATACTGGGTTAACTTGTAAGTACCTCTGGAACTGCAAAGAGAAATAGGAAAGTGTATGCTCAGCACAACTGGGAGGTAATAGTTGATCACACAAAACTCTATTGCAGTCATGCTATCAGAGAAAAATGATTTGACAAGTTAATTAATTTGTCTTTTCTTTTACCTAAGTGCTTCTGCCGCTCAAATCTCCTCACGCACACCAAAGCAGTGTGCGTGTCTGATGTGAGCACAGCAGTGCAGCCCCTAAGTCTTCATGGCATTTGGATGGGGGGTAAGGGTGGAGAAGTATCTCCCCGGGGCCTGAACGTGAGGGTGGGTGCTTAGGGTCCCAACGCTGTTCCAACACTAAACACTGGATCCCAAATAACAGAGGTGCCCATGCGTTTTTTTCATTAATTCATTTGTGTCTCTGAGTGATAAGTAGGACTCTCTAAATTGTGAGGCTATGGCAGGGCCCCTCCTGTCTGCTCTGAGCTTGGTACTTAGAAGGAGAAGGGGGAATGAACAGAGAGAAGGAGATGAGAGGGGAGAAAAGAAAAATGGATGAGCAAGAACCAGAAGCTACTGTCTATGCCTTCAAGAAATGAAAGCTTCTGACCTTAATGGTCTCAATCAAAAAAACAAACCTAGTCACCAGAGCGCCCATGAAAAATCTTCAGTTCATCTGCATTCAAAGAGTTTCTGCAAATATATATAAATACATAAACATTAAGTATATATTTAATAAAATATATTTCTTTTTTTTTCCTTTTTTTGTCTTTTTTACTGACCGGCAACGGGATCGCAACCCTCGGTGTTGCACCCGCGCCGCGCTCAGCCAGTGAGTGGGAACCGGTCACCACATGGGATCCAAACCCTCGGCGGGAGCGCCATCGCACTCCCAAGCGGCGCACTCTCCAGTGCGCCACCGGGCCGGCCCAATAAAATATATTTCTGATCATATATATGATCAAAAGTGTCATATATATAT
>NW_007728607.1:282056-292585 GCF_000696425.1 Galeopterus variegatus | reverse complement strand
AACTAATACCAATTCTTCTCAAACTCTTCCAAAAAATTGAAGAGGAGGGAATACTTCCAAATTCATTCTATGAGTCCAATAGTAACATCATACCAAAATTGGAAAAAGACGCAGCAAAAAAACCCACTACAGACAGATATCTCTGATGAACACAGATGTGAAGATCCTCAATAAAATACTAGCAAGCAGAATCTAACACATTTGAAAGATCACTCACCATGATCAAGTGGGATTCATCCCAGGGATGCAAGGATGACTCAACAGTGCAAATCAATAAATGTGATACACCATATCAACAAAACAAAGGGAAAAAACAACATGATCATTTCAATAGATCCAGAAAAAGTATCTGATAAAATCCAATACCCCTGCATTATAAAATCACTCAACAAACTAGGTATAGAAGGAATGTACCTCAACACAGTAAAGGCCACATACGACAAACCCACAGCTAATGTCGAACTGAATGGACAAAAATTGGAGGCTTTTCCTCTAAGATCTGTGATGGAGTTTGGATGTGTTGTCCCCTCCAAAACTCATGTGGAAATTTGATCCCCAACGTTGCAGTGCTGGAACCTGATTGAGTCCTGGGGTGGATCCTTCATGAATGGATTAATGTTCTCCTTGGGGGAGGGGGTATTAATGAGTGAAATCTTGCTCTATTGGTTCCCGTGGGAGCTGGTTGTTTAAAAAGACCCTGGCACCTTCCCACTAGCTCTCTCTTGCTTCCTCTCGCCATGTGATCTCCTTGTACCTGCCAGCTGCCTGCCACTTTCTGCCACTAGTAGAAGCAGCCTGAGGCCCATGCCAGATGCAGCTGTCCCAGAAATATAAGCCAAATAAACCTCTATTCTTTATCAATTACCCAGTCTCAGGTATTTCTGTTATAGTAACACAAAACGGACTAATACAATCTGGAACAAGATAAGGACACCTACTTTCCCTACTCTTATTCAACATAGTACTGGAAATTCTAACCAGTGCAGTAAGGCAAGAGAAAGCAATAAAGGGCATTTAGATCAGAAAAGAGGAAGTCAGACTATTCCTATGTGCAGAAGTCATGATCATATACACAGAAAACACTATAGACTCCATCCCAAAATTACTAGAACTAATAAATGAATTCCGGATAGTGGCAGGATATAAAATCAACACACAAAAATCAGTAGCCTTCCTATAAGCCAATAATAAAATAACTGAAGAAGAGATCAAGAAAGTAATCCCATTTACAATAGCTACCAAAAATGAAATACATAGTAGTAAATTTAATCAAGAAGGTGAAAGACATCTACAATGAAAACTATAAAACACTGGTGGAAAATACTGAAGAGGACACAAATAAACATAAAGATATCCCATATTCTTGGGTTGGAAGAATTAACATCATCAAAATGTCCATATTTCCCCAAAGCAGTCTACACATTCACCGCAATCCCTATCAAAATACCAGTGACATTCTTCACAGTAAAAAAATTTGTATGGAACCACAAAAGACCCCATATAGAAATAGCAATCTTCAACAAAAAGAACAAAGTTGGAGGCATCACACTTCCTGACTTCAACATATAGAGTTGTAGTAACCAAAACAGTATGGTACTGGCATAAAAACAGACAAACAGACCAATGGATCAAAATAGAGATCCCAGTAATACCCCCATGCACTTACAGCCATGTCATTTTCAACAAAGGTGCCAAGAGTGTACAGTGAGGGAAGGACAGCCTCTTCAATAAATGAGACAACTGGATATCCGCATGCAGGAGATTGAAACTAGACCCTTGTCTCTCACCATACACAAAAACCAACTCAAAATGGATTGAAGACCTAGATTTAAGATCCAAAATTATGAAACTACTAGAAGAAAACATACAGGAATTGTTATGTGAAATGGGAGTGGGCAGTGTTTTCTTGAGCAAGACTGCAAAGGCACAGGCAACTAAAGCAAAAATACTCAAATGGGACTACATCAAACTGAAAAAGCTTCTGCACATCAAGGGACACTATCAGCAAGGAGAAATACCTACAGAATGGGAGAAAATGTCTGCAAAGTAAACATCAGAAAAAGGGTTAATATCCTGAATATATAAGGAATTCAAACAACTCAACAACAAAAAACCAAATAATCCAATTAAAAAATGGGCAAAGAACCTGAACAGGCATTTCTCAAAAGAAGACATACAAATTGTTGATAAGCACATGAAAAAATACTCAAAGTCATTAATCATGAGGGCAATGCAAATTAATGCCACAATGAGATATCATGTTACCTCAGTTAGAATGGCCATTACAACCAAGACAGAAAATAACAAATGCTGGCGAGGATGCAGAGAAAAGGGAACCCTCCTACATTTTTGGTGGGAATGTAAATTGGTATAGCCATTGTGGAAAACAGTATGGAGGCTCATCAGAGAACTAAAAATAGATCTATCTTATGACCCCACTACTGGGTATATACCCAAAGGAAATGAAATCAATACATCAAAAAGACACCTGCACTCCCATGTTCATCACAACGCTATTCATAATAGCAAAGAGATGGAATCAACCTAATGGATGAATGGATAAAAAAAAACCCTGAGGTGTATATATACACAATGGAATACTATTCATCTATAAAAAGAAATGATATCCTATTATTTGCAGCAACATGCATGGAACTAGAAACTATTATAAAAAAAAACCCTGAGGTGTATATATACACAATGGAATACTATTCATCTATAAAAAGAAATTATATCCTATTATTTGCAGCAACATGCATGGAACTAGAAACTATTATGTTAAGTGAAGTCAGGAACAAAAAGACAAATAGCAAAAGATCTCACTCATATGTGGAATCTAAAAAAAAGAAAGAAAAAAGTGGTCCTCATAGAAGTAGAGAGTAGAATAATGGTTACCAGAGGCTGGGAGAAGAGAAGGATGGGGAGGAGGAGAGATGGTGAACTAATGGGTACAGAATGATGCTGTCTATCCTAAATGAATCATTGTGCAGTATATGCATGCATTGAAACAACACACTGTACCCCACAAATATATACTAGTAAATGTTAAAATAAAAAAATTAAAAAAATACAAATAAGTGACTTGGTTTTAATATGCATTTTTTAATTCAATATATTCAAAATATTATCATTTCAACATTTAATCAATTTGAAGAAATTATTGAGATTCTCTTTTCTACTAACTGTGCAAAATCTGATGTGTATGTTACAAAATCAGTACAAAATCTGATGTGTGTGTTACATTCACGTCACATCTCAATTCAGTCTACCCACATTTCATGTGTGCTCAACAGCCACTATAGCTTGGATAATGTAGATCTAAAATATTTTAGAGACACTTTTTACTCCTGTATCAACATAGCATAAGAACATATCAAGGTTTATAGACTGCTTCTTTAAGACTGGTACCCCAGTTTCAACCTCCAAAGAGTCTGTGTCCAGCAATTATATTAGAAGTCTTTTAAAAATTTTTATATCTATCATAAGAGAACAGAATAACTCCCCTTGAAAATTGTGTTTACTTCAAGTGAAACTTTTACGCAGGATGTGACTGGATGCTCTGAAAGAAAGAGAGAGTGTTCAGTAGAATTTCATCAAATTTAAAGAATAGGTTAAAGAATAACCATAAGGGACTGGTGGGTTAGCTCAAAAAGATGGTTATAGCAGAGTGTTGTAACACCAAAGTCATGGGTTTAGTTCCCAGTACTAGCCAGCCACCAAAAAATACATAAATAAATGGATAAATGAAGTAATAGTGCAAAAATATACCAGCTTCACTTTTTTTTAAAAAGAGTAACTATAAATTGTTTGGTGCCTGTTTATGTGTGTCTACATGTCTGCATATCTCTGTTTGTGCATGAGAATATGTGCCCAAGCATCTGCCCTGAACATACTAATTTCCCCACCAATAGTTTTAACTGGCTCCCACACCACTGCCCCAGAAATAGCCTTTCTTTACTAATTATTTGGGGACCTCAAGATACAGTCTAGGTTCAACTTCTGGATTCTCATTGTGAGAAATGGACTTGTCTACCCACCCAGGACAGCGCATAAAAGGAAGCCAAATAGAAAGATAACAGAAGGGTATGCAGTCTTCATAGAGCAATTGCAGACAGCCACAGAAGAAACTTGTTCCCACTCAAGAGATACTCAGGCGATCTTTCTTCGTCTCTGAACTCCAGGTCCATGGTCCAAATAGACACATTTTCCTGAATATCAAATGGATTAATGCCTCAGTTAAACAAGAAATATTTCTTAGTTTTCTAGAGCTCAATCTAATTTTAAGAGAATAGACACTGTTCATACCATACTACATGCTTTAAGAAACTAAAATAGAAACTAAGGAAATTAAGGAAATGAAAATTGAAATTCTCCCAAGGCTGTGTTTATGTACAGCATGAAACTGTGAACTTGGCCCTTTAGGACTACAGGTTTTGTCTGATAAATCTTTGACTCTTCCTGAAACCCTGGGATCAGCCTATGTTCTAATGCACTGATTATCAAAATTTCTGGGCTGGTAGGGTAGCTCAGTTGGTTACAGCATGGTGTTTGGATGCTGTAGGTCAAGGGTTTAGATCCCCATATCGGCTGCCACAAAAAACACAAAATTTTTGAGAGGCTGTCTAAGGTCCCCTCTGGCCCTAATTCCACACCCATATGATCTTGCGGTCTTACTGACGCCCCAGGACCCATCAGCCTCCGCCTTCTCATTGCTCACCTCCAGCTCTCCTCCTTCCACTCCAGGAAAATCCTTCTAATTTCTCAAATGTCCCACTGTCCCCAAACCCCAGATCTTCCTAACACTTACCTCTGTCATGTTCTTTCTCTGCCATCCCAGAGTCTTTAGGCTTTTGGAAACCAAATCGAGGAAAATATTTAAAGGACAGTTGTTTCTTTTATTTTGTTACATCCCCTTCCTGAGGAAAGAAGCTCAGAACACCCCAGCTGATTGAAAGAGTAAAGGGCAAATAAAAGAATATCCCCAAAATGTACATGAAAGTACATATTGGCTAATATAAGTGTCAGTCTGCCCTGATGACTGATGGTTGGAAAGATCATCATGGCAGGATTTGGGAGGGAGATGGTTGGTTGAGCCCAGACAGGCAGAGATGAACTTGGAGACTGGTAATCAGAGTGCTGTTTCCATCTGCTAGAGGTCCAGGCTTTGCAGTTCCCTGCAGGTATCTAATAATCCGTGCCTTAGAAAGGGAATAAGCAGTAGCCTAAGCCACTAGTGAAATCTCAAGTCAATCTGGGAATTCCTCAAAGATTCCGCAAGTCCTGCTCCTTAATCTTTCCTCTTTCCTGCTGCCTCCCCCAATGTTAACTATTTGGTTAGCAACCACTGTTGACTACCACCTAGTTCAAACTCATATTTTTAATGTTTGCTGGTGTCTCCACAGTCTCCCACACATCTCCAAGTCTCCAGTCTATCTCCATTTGATTCCTCCCTCATATGACAGCCAGAGAAATCTAAAACCCAATTACAAACCTGTTTCCTTCCTGCTCAAAATCTTTCCATGGCTCTCTGTTGTATTTAGGACACTGTCCATACTGCACTACATGATTTATAAGCATATCCATGACCTGCCTCTGCTCATCCCCAGCTATGCCTGAATCCTTGGAAATTGTCCCAGTAGATCCTGTTCCATCTTCTTTACCGACCTGTGCACACGTTTTGTCTTTGGCCTGTAATGCCTTTCTCCACTTGTTGCCTAGAACACGCATTGTCAGGCAGAACTCAAGTTTTAAGTCGTAGTCTTAGAAAAGACTCTTTCTGATCCCCATACCAGCCAGCCACACACACACACACACACAAAAGAAATCTTCCCTGCTCCCATTCCCTTGGCTCTTGTCACTTATTTTAGAATCCTTGGCTTACTTACCAATCTTCCCACCAAACTGTAACCTCCAAAATAGGAGTTGTCCTTTACCTCCGAATTTCTGGCGTAATGTACAATACAGGGCATATAGCCATCACTAGGCAAATGTTAAATAAATTGTTATGCAAATAGCAGTAGACAATGTCTAATGCTTTCCCTCTTGCTCCCCCCTACCGTAAGATGGCAATCTTGGGGTGTGGAATGCCTTTAAAAGTTGAAACAGCATGGATATTTAGATTCAGACATACCTGGGTTAGAATTCTAACGTTGGTGATTTGCTATAAAGAGGGAGAAGCAAGCACAGACTCTGGAGCCATTAGAGTTTAAATCCCAAATCTAGCCTTTACTAACTGGGTGGTCCTGGGCAAGTTTCTTCACATCTCTCTGCCTTTGTATTGATATGTATTTAACAGCAATTCCTGTATTATAGACTTATTTCAAAAGTTTATTTTTATTTTATCATCCGATTTAAGATTGCTCATTTGCCCAATTAGGCCTCCTCCAAGGTACCAACAAAACAGGAGATAGAATAGGAGATAGATGTACTCAGGGAATCATTCTTGCCTTTTTGTTTGTTTGGTTTTTGCAAACAGGGTTAAAAGAAATGTTAAGGAATACATAACAGATTACTCGTAGGCCTACATTTGTTATAGAACAGGAGTCAGTTTAGCTATCTGCTGTTCCCCTTTTTCTTCCTTTGTTGTCAGGACCAAGAGCCTTCTCGCCCTGCCTACCTTCTCTGGGAGAGGTGTGAATGTGCAGGAAGTGATTTAATGAGGTACAAATAAGTCGAAAAAATGAAACGTACGCTTTGGTTTCCTATCCAAGCATTTCTGGCTTATACTGGAGGGATCATGATCTACAGAGTAGAGAGAAGGAACAAGGTTGCATCCCCTTGTCTTTCTCTCTGTTGGCCCTGATACTTCCTCAGAAGCCATCCCTTATATTCGAAATGCTATTGTCAATTCAGGAATTAGCACTTGTAGTATTAAGTGGTGCTGCTTGCGTCATTCAATTATCCAAGCCTCAGAAACCTTTACACAATTAAATCTGGCTCTATTGACATTGCACTGTAAGTCATTCCTCCTCTAAATGCAACCAAAAGCACGGAATACACATCAGTACCAGACAAAGTAAAGAGAGCAAGTCTCTATACACACATAATACAGAGTGGCAATTAGGAAAGGTGGCAAATGCAGAACAGAAAAGGCCTGCCTGCCTCCTCTAAGCCTGCAGAGAAAAGGGCCAAGAGCTTCCCTTTTTTGGAATGAGGAATGACTTCTGGGGTCTGACAGGTTGATTCTTGACTCACCAATATTTTAGAAATTAAATTGGCAGAGAGAAGGATGGGGCTAGAACATCACCTCTCTTGGGAAAAGATGAAAACAACATGGTAGGAGGAAGAGGTACAGCAAAAGAGGACACACAAGCATGTCCGCTAGGGTTGATCATTGATATTCAAGGAAAAGCTGGATTCAAGGTCAAATTACATCAAAACCTCCTTCAAGAACCCACTGAGCAACAAAGTAGCGAGAAATGAGAAATTAGCATCCCTAGGTGACCAAAGAAAGGAAACCATTTCTTAGAGCCAAACAAAAGAAAACTAAGATTTAGGGAGAATCTATTCCTCCTCCCAAAGATGCAAGAAGGCATAGGTCATACTTGCTGCCTTCCTGCCTTGGCTGTCCCAGGGAAAAAGCAGAAGGTGGTGCCCTGACTGGCTTCATACCTGACACAGAGTGGGTAGGGAGAGGAAGGTTCTGTTCAATTCTGATGGGTTGGGTTCCACTCAGCCTTATTATGCCTCACTAGTAGGTGATACCTTAGTCCTCCACCTTCTTCAAGGATGTAGATTAGGACCTATAGGGTGAACATTTAAAGCTCTACCTTTAGATCTGGGGTATACTTGCTTTAGAGAATTGGAAGAGACTGAAACTCTTCACAGTAATACTGAGGTCCAAATCAGGGGGTGGGTGACAGGGAACACTGGCTATTTCTGGTGGGCATGATACCTTCGGGAATGCCCTTGCTCCCTAATCTTTAGGGTTTTTGACTTTGCACCAATGGAAAATGAAGGGGCTGATGATCTGAAAGGTCCTCTCCCATCAGAGATGTGGGCAGGTGGAGAGGTCATCCCAAAGCCAAGAGTGCTGCCTGCCTTAACTGGTCTAGAGACAAAGAGTCTCTGAGCAAACGGGGCCATGGAGGGGGCCCCAAATATAGGCTTTTTTGCAGAAATGCTGGCCCTCCCCAAGGCTAAAGGTGTCTTCTGGTTGGGAAGGCCCTGGGTGTTCTGGCTCCAGCCTTTCCTAAAGGGGGTCACAGTGCTAGTGGTCACCCTTGGCACTCCTCCAATGCTGAAAGCTCCAGAGGAGGAGCTCTTGTCTGGGGCAGTCACGCTGATCCCACACTCCCCACAGTCCATAGGGGTCACTAATCCCCCAAAGGCAAAAGGTCGTGGGGCTGTGCTGCCAAACACTGAGCCACAAGCCCCACTCCGTTGGGTCTGGGTGACAACTCCAAGGCCAGTTGTGCTAGCTTGACCAAAGGGAAAACCTGCTGGAGTGCTGCCAAAGTCTCGCCGTATGCTGGCAGGCGTGTGAAAGGTGGAGGCTGAGGGTGTCAAACCCCTAAAGGCTGGCTGTGTAGTACTGCTGAAGGCGGGCCGAGCTAGAGTTGACATTGAGGTTGGGGATGCCATGGCTGAGTTCTTAAAAAGGACAGAACTACTGAAGCTTGGGGAGAGAGCTGACTGGGGGGCCCCTTGCTTCTGCCCATTTGTGACCCCAAATGTATGCTGGAAAGTGGATCCTGAAGATAGTGGGAAAGGTGGCCTTGAGCTTGACCCCAAGGGAATTGTGAATGCTGGGGTCAGGTTGGAGATGCTGGGTGATAATGCAGGCCAGCTTGTGGGTACTAGGGCGGAGGCTGACAGAGGGCTGCTCATACCCCTGAAATTAGCAGTGCTGCGGCAAGGGGATATCTGGACAGCACTAGGAAGAACCTGGCTAAAGCCAGTGACTGTGTGTACAGAAGGAGTGGTAGGATGGTGGGATTGTGGGAAAATGAAGCCTGTGGCTGGGGAGAAGCCAGCCTTAAAGGCCTGGGCATCCCCAAGCAAGAAAGTGTGACAAGTGGAAGGGACAGAGTAAGTGTTGCCCATGTTACTGGTAACATTCACTACACCAAAGTCCAAAGGTGGCTTATAAGCAGAGTCTTTGGATGTGCTGGCTGGGGCAGTGGACACAACCAAAGGAGTGGCCTTGTCTAGGCCATGGAAGACATGGGTAGAAGCAGGAGTAAATGGAGGAGAGGTTTGCTTGGAGGAGAAAGGAGCTATTATGGGCATAGCTTTAAGTGTTTCTGTGCTGCCAAAGATAGACTTGAAGGTGGACATTAAGATGCCTGGAGTTGTGGAGATGGAAAAGTTTGAAGATCCTGAAGCTGTGCTGGAAACTCTGGAATATAAGGTACCTCCAACCTCATTGTTGTGCATGGGCCCCAAAATCGGTTTTAACATGAGGTGAGCAGAAGTTGCAGCAGGAGGTACAGATGAAAGAAGATGGGAGGTTGGGCTACTCATCATTCCAAACAAAGTACTTTGTGTGGTGGGTGCTGCAGAACTAATGGCAGCTGGGTCTGGGGGCATGGCAGACCTGTCATCCTGAGAGGTTGAAGGTGGCCAGGTGGTGTCAGTGACTGGTGATGTGGGAGGGGTCGGGGTCAGCAAGATGAAAGTAGCTGTAGGCTTTGAGTCCGTAGAGGTACCTGGAAGGGGATCTAACTGTGAGCACCCATGTGGGGTTGACAGTCTGGGTCTCTTAGGTACCTGGAAGGGGATCTAACTGTGAGCACCCATGTGGGGTTGACAGTCTGGGTCTCTTTGGAGGTGAATGGGCCACACTCGTTGCTTCTCCTGTAGACTGTGGGGAGGCCAGTAGACCTGGAGACTTCTGCATTTTCTCTAAGATTTCTAGCTGAGGATTTGTGCCCTGGGTCGGAGCTGTCCCTGAAGAAGGCAGAGTGAGAGACGGTGAAGGCTGAATGGCAGGCCAAGTCTCAGGGAGAGGGTTTGTGGTGGCCTCAGTTGTATCCTCTCTGGCTTTGTTGATCAACTGGAGCCCAGTTTTGTTCCCCAAGGTCAGGTCTTCATCAGGGACTGCAAAACCAAGCTGGGTAGAGGAGGTCAGGGACAGCAGGTTCTCAGGTCTTGACAGCAGCAGTGACATCTTCTGATTTTGCTGCCCAGAACTTACAGATTCTCCTGGGAACTCATTGTCTGATACCAGTGAGACTTGAGAGTAAGACTGATAACCTTTCTCTTTCTTTCTTACTGGCCACTCTCGTGTCTGGAGTGATGCACTGGGAACACTTCTCTTCCAAGGCTCTGAGAAATCTCTGGAAGAGCTGGAAGAGCTGGTAACAGCACTTCTTTTAGAGCTGAGGGGGCCACCTGTGTGTATGCTGGGCAAGAAGCTCATGGAGGAGCAACTGGGCTTTTCATCCAAGCTGTGATCTGAACTCCTGGAGTGGAGGCTTCTCTTCAGAGGTCCAGGCCTGGGCACAAAAGAAGTGAGGACTCCATTTTTAATCAGGGGCTTAAATGCAGATGATCTAGGACCTGGACTCCTTCTCTTACTGTCTAAG
>NW_007728607.1:280271-281373 GCF_000696425.1 Galeopterus variegatus | reverse complement strand
CTGGGCAAGAAGCTCATGGAGGAGCAACTGGGCTTTTCATCCAAGCTGTGATCTGAACTCCCGGAGTGGAGGCTTCTCTTCAGAGGTCCAGGCCTGGGCACAAAAGAAGTGAGGACTCCATCTTTAATCAGGGGCTTAAATGCAGATGATCTAGGACCTGGACTCCTTCTCTTACTGTCTAAGCTCTCCAGGAATAGCGGTTCTTCCAACCTCATTCTTCCTTTCCTGCACTCTGTGAGGGCCCTCAGCACTGTCTCCTTTGCACCTGGATCTGGGATCTCCTCGGAGGATGAGAACCCTGCAGAGTGGATTACACGTGCTGGGGAAATTGGCGAGGGCGCTTTCCCCTCAGGAGGAGTGATTTTGATGGTCACCGGGCTCCATGTTGCCCTGGGGTGCCTAAGAGACCAAATAGTCCGCTTGAGATAACTTTCCCACCAGTCTGAGGGAAGAGGCCCCACGACGGAATTCTGGGGCCTCTTCATGGGAAAGCGCCTCCAAGCCTCGTTGACCACCCCTGCGGTTGGACTGGCAGGATCCCAGTTAGGCGGCCTCCTGACAGGTCTGTGCCGCGGGGCAGGGTGGGCGCGGTGGACGTGCTGAACCCGATGGACATGGTGAAGGGGCCGAGCTGGCCGGCGGTTCATCGACCTCTCGGGCAAGTCAGTGCGGATCTGGGCTGGGGACAACGGCGAGGGTCCCGGCTTGCTCAGGTAGCTGCCCATAAGGAACGATGAGGCGCGGTCGGTGACTTCGAGTAGGATTTCAGCTCCCCGGGTTTCGGATGTCTGTGGAATCGGCCTGAGTCGAAGCGCGCAGTGACGGTTGGGATCCAGGCGCGAGGAAAGCGCGAGGGTCTCAGAGCGTTCCGTGCCCTCTAGGCCCCGCATTCGCGGGAACAGGGGACACACCCGGCCGGCCTCGGCAGCCCCAGCCGCTTGCTCTGCTATTTGGAGGCCTAGGCGGGGCGCTCAGACCTCTGCTCCCTCCGCGGTGAGCTGCAGCGCGCGGCGCCGGGAGAGGGGCTCCAGAGGAAGCGAGCGGCTCCTCGCCCCGGGTTCCGCAGCGCCGTCTGGGACCGAGTGACCCGGGTTCACCGGCG
>NW_007728607.1:262116-280261 GCF_000696425.1 Galeopterus variegatus | reverse complement strand
GATATTCAGAAAAATGCTCTAGCTAAACTCTCTTTCAAAAATAAAAGCCAAATAAAGACTTGCCACATAAACAAAAACTGAGAAAAACTGTTGCTAGCAGACCTACCTTGTAAGAAATACTAAATGAAGTTCTTCAGACTAAAGAACTTAAAAACATTAAAAACAAATTTTAAAAAAAGGGCACTGGTAAAGGTAATTATGTAATTATAAAAGACAGTATAAATGCATATTTTCTCTTAACTGATATTAAAAGCAATAGTAAAAAACAATATGTTTATAATGTATTTGGGGCTTATTGCATGTAGAAATAGTAAAAAACAATATGTTTATAATGTATTTGGGGCTTATAGCATGTAGAAATGTAATATATTACATTTAATAAGAGCACAAAGGAGGTGAGTGAGAAGAAAGCTGTACTGGGCTAAAGAAAATCACTCTTGATGGTAACTCAAACCCACAGGAACAAATAAAGAAAACCAGAAGTGATAAGAAAAAGAAGGTTAATATAGAATAAGCTGTATATGTATACTTCTCCCCTTTTTTTCTCTCATCTTCTTCAAAACAAAAAACTTATATAAAGTAATAATTATAATAATGTAATGTTGGGTTGGAAATATTTATATAGGTAATATTTATAATAAAATATGACAAAAAAGGGAGGAAGAGAATAGAGCTATATAGGAATGAGATTTTTATATCTCACTGGAATTAAGTTAGTATAAATCTGAAGCTGTTGTGATAAGATATATATGACAAGTCTTAGAGCAAACTCTAAAGAAATAACACAAAATATATAATGGAAAAATTATTTAGAAATTAAATGCTACATTATAAAATATTTTGCTTAATGAAAAAAGGAATATAAAAGAAAGAAAAAGATATAAGACATATAGAAAACAAAAAGTTGAATGGCAAACAAATCTAAATATATCAACAGTAACATTAAATGTGAATGCATTAAGCAATCCAATCAAAAGGTAGGAATTGTCAGGGTGAATATAAAAATAATATTTAACTATATGCTGTCTACAGGAGACATACTTTAAATTCAAAGATACAAGTAGATTGAAAGTAAAAGGATGGAAAAGCTATGCTATGCAAACTTTATCCAATGAAAGCTGTATTGACTATACTAATAGACAAAGTAGACTAAAACAAATAATGTTACTAGGGATAAATAGTGACAACAAAGAGCTAATCCATCAAGAAAATATGATAATTATAAATATCTGTGTACCTTATAAGAGAGCACCAAAATACATGAAGACAAAACTGACAGAAATGAAGAGAGAAATGGACAGTTCAAAAACAATAGTTGGAGACCTCAATGACCCACTTGCAATAACAGATAGAAAAACTATGAAGAAGATTAGCAGGGAAATAGAAGACTTGAACAATGCTATAAACCAAGTAAACCTAATGGACATTTATAGAACACTCTGTCAAACAACAGCAGATATACATTCTTCTCAAGAGTATATAGGACATTTTCTAGGATAGATCCTTTACTAGGCCATAAAACAAACCCAAATAAATTCAAAAGGATAGAAATAATACAAAATGTGTTTTCTGGCCACAATGGAATGAAATCAGAAATTAATCATGGAAAGAAATTGGGAAACTCACAAATATGTGGAAATTAAACTACAAACTCCTAAATAGCCAATGGGTCAAAGAAGAAATATCAAGGTAAATTAGAAAATACTTTGAGATGAATGAAAATGAGGAAACAACATGCCAAAACTTATGGGATGTAGCTAAAGTGGTGCTTAGAGGGAAATTTATAGCTATAAACTCCTAGATTAAAAGAGAAAAAAGATCTCACATGAATAACATAAGTTTTCACCTTAAGACACTGGAATAAAGGAAAATAAACTAAACCTACACAAGATTAAAAATTAAAATGGAAGTCAATAAAATAGAGAATAGAAAAATGATAAAGAAAATCAATGAACCCAAAAACTGGTTCTTCAAAAAGATCAACATAATTGACAAACCTTTAGCTAGGCTGACCAAGAAAAAAAAGAAAGAGAACCCAAATTACCAGAATCAGAAATGAAAGGAAGAACATCACTTCTGACCCTATAGAAATAAAAAAGGGATGCTGTGGAAAACTGCATGCCAAAAAATTAGACAACTTAGATGAAATGGAAAAATTCCTATAAAGATGCAAACTACTGAAAGTGGCTCAAGAAAAATAGGCAATCTGAATAGACCTATAAGTTAAGAGATGAATTAGTAATAAGAAAAACTACTCCCAAAGAAAAGTAGAGACCCAGATGGCTTTATTGTTGAATTCTACTGAACACTTAAAGAATTAATAGCAGTTTTTCATAAACTGTTTAAAAAAATAGAAATAGAGGGAATACCTATTAACCAATTCTATGAGCCCAAACCAGACAAAGCCATCATGAGAAAACTACAATCAAAATCTTTTATGAATATGGACACAAAAATCCTCAACAAAATACTAGCAAACCAAAGCCAACAACATTTAAAAAGAATCACATAACATGATAAAGTGTGCTTTAGCCCAGGAATACAAGATTGTTTTAACACCTGAAAATCAGTAAATGTGATACATCATATCAATAGAATAAAAAACAAAAAATGCATGATTATTCCAATAGATGAAGAAAAGCATTTGATAAAATCCAGCAGTCTTTCATGATAATAGTCTCAACGCATTAGAAATAGAAGGGAATTTCTTCCACCCTAAAAAGAAATCTACAAAAAATAAAAACACCAAAAAACAAAAAAAGTCAAAACCCCAAAGCTAACATCACACTTAATGTTAAAAGACTATATACTTTCCCCCAAAGACAGGAGCAACACAAGGGTGTCCACTCTCATGCCTCTATTTAGCACGTACTGGAGATTCTAATCAATGTAAGTAGGCAAGAAAAAGAAATAAAAGGCAACTAGATTGGAAAGGAAAAAGTGAAATTTTCTGTATTTGCAGATGATGTGATCTCATATTTAGAAAATCCTCAGGAATCCACTAAAACTATTAGAAGTAATAAACTAGTTCAGCAGGATTGCAGAATAAAAGATCAATATATGAAACTCAATTGTGTTTCTATACACTTGTAATATATATTCCACAAATGAAACTAATTAAATAATTTTATTCATAATAACATCAAAAATAATAAAATACTTCGGAAACTCTTTTAAAAGAAAGCATAAAATGTGTACTCTGAAAACTACAAACTATTGTTGAAAGAAATTAAGGAAGATTTCAATAAACAGAAAAACATCCTAGGCTCATGTATCAGAACACTTAATATTGTAAAGATGGCAACACTTCCCAAATTGTTCTATAGATTCAATGCAATCCCTATCAGAATCTGGGCTGACTTCTTTGTATAAATTAAAAGGTGATTCTAAAATTCATATAAAATTACATGGGACCTTTAAAAGGTAGAACAAAGTTAGAGGATTCACCTGTCCTGATTTTAAGACTTACTACAAAGCAACAGTAATTAAAACAATGTTGTACAGGCCTAAGACTAAACATATAGGTAAATGGAATGTAATTGAGAGGCTAAAAATAGACCCAAGTATCTATGGTCAACCGATTTTTGCCAAGATTTCCAAGACCATTCAATGAGGAAAGAATAGTCTTTTTAACAAATGGTGCTGGGACAATTTGACAGACATGCAAAAGAATGAAGTTTGACACCTCACATCATATACAAAAATTGACTCAATGGATCAAAGATCTAAATATAAGAGGTAAAATTATAAAACTCTTTGAAGAAAAAGATAGGGATAAATCTTTATAACTGCACTAAGCAATGGATTATTTGATATTACACTAAAAACATTAGCAACAAAGGAAAAAAGAGATAAATTAGATTTTATCATAACTAAATATGTTTATGTTACAAAGGACACCATCAAGAAAGTGAAAAAACAATCCACAGTATGGGAAAAAATATTTTCTTTTTTTTTTTTTTTTCCTTTTTTGTCTTTTTTCGTGACCGGTAACAGGATCACAACCCTCGGTGTCGCGCCCGCACCGTGCTCAACCAGTGAGCGGACCGGTCTCTATATGGGATCTGAACCCTCGGCGGGAGCGCCGCCACGCTCCCAAGCGCTGCACTGTACTGAGTGCGCCACCGGGCCGGCCCGGGAAAAGATATTTTCAATTTACGTATCTGACAAAGTATTTTTACCTAGAAAATATAGAGAATACTTTCAATTTAATAATTTTAAAACATGGCTGGCTGGTTAGCTCACCTGGTTAAGAGCATGGCCTTGATAACACCAAGGTCAAGTTCAACACCAAGGCCAACACACAGCTGCCCAAAACAAACAACAACAACAAATAATAATAATAATAATAAAAAGACAAATAACCCAATTAAAAATGGATATAAGATCTGAATAGACATTTTTCTAATGAATATATGCAAATGGCCAATAAGCACATACAAAAATGCTCCTTGGGCTGGCCATTTAACTCAGTTGGTTAGCACACAGTATTCATAATACCAAAGTCAATAGTTTGGATCCCTGTACAGGCCAGCTGCTTTAAGAAAAAAAAGGAACTTTAAAATAAAAGCTCAACATCATTAGTTGTCAGATAAATGCAAATCAAAACCACAATGAAATACCAGTTCACACCCACCAGGATGGCTAGAAACAAAAAGTCAGGTAATAACAAGTGTTGACAAAGATGTGGAAATATCAGAACCCTCACACTTTACTAAGAGGAATGTAACATGGTACAGACACTTTAGAAAACAGTCTGGCAGTTCCTGAAACAGTTAAACATGGAGTGACCATGTGACCCACCAACTCCTCTCCTGCGTAGACACCCAAGAGAAATGACCATATATGTCCACACAAAAACTTGTTCACAAATGTTCATGAAAGCTTTATTCATAATAGCCAAAAATGGAAACAAATCAAATGTTCATTAATTGCTGAATAGATAAATAATATGTGGTCTATCTATACAATAGAATATTATTCAGCCATAAAAAGAAATGAAGTACAGTTTGCCCTCCATATCCACAGGTTCCACATCTGCAGATTAAACCAATCACATATCAAAAATATCTGGAAAAAACAATTAAAAATAACAGTACAGCAATAAAAATAACAAAAATTTAAAAAACAATGCAGTATAACAAATATTTATGTAGCATTTATAATGTATTAGGTTTAAGTAATTTAGAGATGATTTAAAGTATATGGGAGATGTATGTAGGTTATATGCAAATTCTGTAGCATTTTATATAGAGGACTTGAGCATCCTTGGATTTTGGTAACCATGGGGAAGTTTTGGGGGAGGGGGTGTCCCAGAACCAATCTCCCACAGATGACAAGGGATGAATGTACTGAAACATGCTACAACACGGATGAATCTTGAAAATATTTCTAAGTGAAAGAAGCCAGTCCTAAAAGACCACTGTATTAATTTGTTTCTGTTGCTTATAACAAAATACCTGGAACTAGGTAATTTATAAAGAAAATGAAATTTATTGCTTATAGTTTTGGAGGTTGGGAAGTCCAAAGTCCACTCAATTAAAAAAAAAAAAAAAAAACCACAGCAGCATCTTAAGGGAAAAAATATTCTCTGGGAAGCTACAACAAGACCCAAGTAATAGCAAAACTTGTGGTAACTTTATTGGCTGAGTGAAATTAAACAACTGATTAATTTCTCCCATCACAGTTACAGAACTGTGGGGGAATAGAGTAGAATACTCTATTATGTTGTTCAAGTTGGAAAAAGTATGTGTGCCCAGGTGGTGGCTTTGCATTTTTATTTAATAAATCTAATAAATGCATTTGGCATTTGGGAGAGTAACTTGTGGCTCCTCTGGACACATCAGAGAAATCCACACTCCACAAAGTCATGTGCACGTAGAATTGCAAGTCAAAATGCAGATGAGTCTTCCCTATAAGTGAGATATCCAGTCGTGGCCCACCCTCCACACAGCTTGACACAGTGCTTGCCTGCATTTGTGGGCAGCAGAAACCTCCTTTGGTAAGTATTCTTCAAAGCCTTCCTCTCTGAGAATTTGAGGGATGTTTAAAGATTCTTGAAATCTTTTCTTTAGGGACAGCTTCAGGGGTTTGTGACCTGTGCAGTCACTCAGGGCCCTGTGTATAGAAGGGTCCCATGCTTGGTTTAATGCTTCTGCTGTCATTGTCTTGAAATCCTTCATATTTTTTAAACAAGATGCCTTGTGTTTCCATTTTGCATCAGGCCCCCCAAATTTAGTAGCCAGTACAACTTATATCGGTGTACTGTAATTTAACCCTTGTATCGTCCTTCTAAAGTAAAGCTCCCTACACCCTCCTAACATTCGCTATCTGCTTCTGTAGAATTGCTTGCTTAACCTAAGTAACTCAATTTTGCCCCCTGCCTAACCTGCAGACTACACCCCCGTTCTGCATGAGAAACTGTTGATTTTCTCACAGAAACAAAAAACAATTGCATAGAAACAGGAGCCATACACTGTGAATTATTACATGGGAACAGGAACCATACACAATGAAAACTTGTATGCTTGATTGCTCGAACAGCTCATTCTAGGCCTCTGTGACCTAGCCCCCAGCTTGCTCTGTGCACCTGGACAAACCCGTGTGCCAACGGGATGTAGTTTTGCCTTTAAAAACCCTGCAAGACCAAAGCCCGATGCTGCTCTTCCTTGGTTGCACCTTGGGAGACGGTCGCTGGCCAGCTGGAGTGAATAAACTGCCCTTTCAAGTGCATTTCTTGTGGGAGGGTGCCTCACAACACTTCCTCTACTTCAGTTTACTTTTATTAATTTTGGTTATCCAACACTGATTCTTTTGTTGTTGTTGTTGTTTCTTTAATTTTCTTCTCATCCTTATTTCTCTTTTTCTTTGTTATTTATTTCCTTAGCAGTGGTTAATAGCATAGACTCAGGAGGCAGACCCTGTTCTGCGACATATTAGCTGTGAGACCTTGGGAAGGTTCTCTCATGTCCTCATCTGTGAATTTGAAATAATAATCTCACCTACCTCATAAGATTTTATGAGGATTAAATATGTTAAATATCTGTAAAGTGTTACAGCATTGCTTGACACGTAAGTGCTAAGCAAGTATTTATTAAATATTCTCTTATCCTTATATTTTCATTTTCTGTATTTAAGTCTATTTTATTTTTCTACTTTAACGTTATTTTAAAAATTCTCACATTTTAAATATTATTTTGATATTAATTATTTTACTCAAGCTTTAGTTAATTCCATTTATTACATCTCCCCGGCACTTTTGTTCTTCCATCCTTTCTTCTCTGTATTTTGTAAATTTAGTAATTTTTTTTTTAAATCCAGCTCTTGATTTCTCTTTGCTACTCCTTTTCTGGGTAACCTATTTTCCTTTACTGTCATAACTTCTCTTGTTTATCTCTGCCTTATATTAAATTGATCTTTATTAGGCACCCATTTTATTTCACATTTGAAATGTTTTGCATGCTTTCCAGATATTTTATATATTTTCTTTATTGTTTCTCACAACCATTTTTATACAAAATTCTTCTTTCTGATTAAATCTCTAAGATTTCTTTTTCTTTTTCATATTTTATTTTATTTTATTTTTTGGTGGCTGGCTGTAACCGCTAGCATTTCTTAGCTGCTTTTGCTTTTCTGTAATTTCAGAAGTGGATTTTTATGACTTTTATTCTTTTCCCTTCTGATACTCTTTAAAAAATTTTTTTACACAAAACTCTCCAAATTTCAGCATTCTCTTTTTTTCTCGTTCTGTATCTTCTTTTAGTATTGTTTCTTTTATTATTGTAGTGTTTATTTCTTATTACACACTTTTCTCTCACTGATTTATATTTTATTTTTATTTTTCTCCTCTTTTTATTCTTCTTCCTCTTTCCACTGCTTTCCCTGATAAAGGAGAAAATCAAAATGAAGGTTTTTCAAAACTCTCTGTCTTTGGATAAGTCTCACGAACTTGGTGTCAACATTTTGTTCCTAAGATAAATAATGTATGTAGTTAGAAGTCCTGATTTATTGATTAATGTGTAACCTGCTCATTCTGAATAAACCACTTAGATATTGTTAAGTATAGCCAAAGCATGAAGCCTTTGTTTTGGGTCACATGTGGATGTTTTTAGCTCCCATGGTGTGATCAGTAATCAATGACTGTGATTCTTGTGTTCTGTGAGAAATGGACAACTATATTTGAAGCTTTCTGCCTCCCTTTTGAAACTCTTCTATAAAATGCCTTTGCTTGTACCAGACATTGGAGCACTTTCCCACTCTGTTGGCCTGTGTTTCCCAGGTCAATCCTCACATTTGGCTCCCAGAAAACTTCTCTAAAAATCTTTTCCTTCAACAGCCTTAATTTCAATTGACAAGATTGGTGGAGCCAGCAGGATATGAGAAAAGTCCCCTTGACCACCCGCAGGCATCTTCAGTCTTTGGGCTTCTAGAACCTAAGGACCCACTGAGCCCACGAGCTTGGAGACTCCATTGGATGCAACAGGTTGGGCTCTCCTCAGATCCACGAATGGCCTGTAGGTTGAGGTTCTCGTTTATTGGAGCTGCAAACCTCCTTTTAGGAAAGTCTTCTGCTGCTTTCTCAGGAAAAGAATTCTTGCCTTGAATGACAGGTAAATCTTATTCGGGTTCTTGGGCAGGGTTGGATTTGGTAGGTCTTAACCTAGTTTCCTGGCATTTTCAAGCAAGGCAACCTTTTTCTTAGTCTCTGTCTAACTGCATAAGGGCGCTCTTGCCCCAAAGACAAGAGACATTTATTCCCCGCAGCTGTGTGGTTTTTTGGGGCAGCTAAAACTTGGGAGATGCTGGGCGTTCTGCACATGGCATACAGGGTTCTCATAAGGAACCTCTACACTGTTAAAATTTTTGCTCGGCCAGGAGGTGCAATATAAGGGCTGATCACCCGACACCCGCAAGCACCCTACTGCTTTGGCAGTTGGAGAGGTCGAGACACGCAAGAGGGTTGATTGGCTCCCCGGGGCGGGGGAGGGAGTGCGAGGGGGCGCAATTCGGAGAAGTGACACCCATGAGCAGCACGCACATCCGCTACCTTAGCTTGCCTGGCTTGAAATAGCCATGATGGGAAATGACGCTCCTAAATTTGAAGGTGCACCACCATTGTCTATATCATCTGGTTTTACGTACGATACTAATGGGTTCTTTACTTGCAAATATCTTAAAATGAGTTTATCTTATTTGGGAAGATTTGAAACTGCAATGGCTTAAAAGAAAATCTCTTGACTTCGGGCCGAGCCCGTGGCGCACTCGGGAGAGTGCGGCGCTGGGAAGCGCAGCAGCGCTCCCACCGAGGGTTCAGATCCTATATAGGGATGACCGGTCCACTCAGCGTGGTGTGGCTGGTCTCAAAAAGGGCAAAAAAGAAAAAAAAAGAAAAGAAAATCTTTTGATTTTGCTAAAGTGACTTATTTGCACGCTAAACTTAAAAAAGCAGGCTTTTAGATCTGACAACCAGAATGGGAGACCAATTTCCAATGGCACCTCGAGAGTACTCAACAAAGTAACGATAAATTTCTATACAGGTGGAGAATAAAAAGCAACAGGCTGAGGCTTCTTTAGTCTTGCCGCCCCCCTCTTGTCCTCCTCTTCTTTCAGCCTCTTTATATCCTTTGCTTTCTGAGCTTCCTCAATTTGATCCCACTATTTCACTTCCTCTTCTGACTTATTAACGGATCCACTCAAAATTTAAAGACTTTCCACACCCCACTGATAATACTATAGAGTTTGCTAACGAACTCAAGCTTACTGTTTGAACTTCCGAGCTTTTCTGACATATCAACTGGTCCTTATGCTGGTTTCAGAAGAGAAAGCTGCTCAATGGATTGCTAGAGCTAATTGGACTCAGCCTTTAGAGGACTTTAATAAAACTAATGACACAGCCTGAGAAGAAGCTTGAGCTGTTGATAAACATCTTTTAGATATTATCCTTGCAATTTTCCCAAAGAATGTTGACTGGAGTGAAAATCAACAATGCTGCCAGGGGTAGAGGACTTTAATAAAACTAATGACACAGCCTGAGAAGAAGCTTGAGCTGTTGATAAACATCTTTTAGACATTATCCTTGCAATTTTCCCAAAGAATGTTGACTGGAGTGAAAATCAACAATGCTGCCAGGGTACAGATGAAACTGTCCTTACTAACTTTGAGAGAGTTGAAAAAATTTTTAGACAGTACTCAGAAACGCCTTACAACAGTGCTGGTAAAGACCAAAATGTCTCTATGATCAATTTGGCTTTCCTCAATGGATTGGATAAAGAATTGATGATACTTGTTAAGTGTCACCAAGTAAATTAGGCCACCATTCAAACTCGAGATTTAGTTAACTTTGCTGATCAATTGTCTCATATGATTCAAAAGAAAGAAAAATCAAAACCCGCTAAATTTATGAGTCTTCAATTACAACAATTGACTCACAAAACCTGGGGCTTTCAAAAACAAAACACTCAAAACTCCTCAACCAAAACAATGTTTGCCTTTACTGTAAAAAGCCTGGCTATCTTAAAAAGGATTGCAAAATACTTAAATGGCAATTAGAAAGGAAAGCCATTACAACACCTTCTGAATGAGGATGCTTCAAAGAACTACAAATGGTCCTTTCCTTTTCTCCTAACTAACTCCTTGGGAGAAATTGATTTCTTTCTTAATGGAGAAAAAACTAAAGTCCTAATTGATACCGGAGCTACTCTATCTGTTTTAAATTCCACCATTTTGAAGGTACTTATTCCTTTAAGAATCTTTAAATATGGCGAGAATTTAAAATAAACCTGTATGCAAGTCTTTGCCCCTAGCTTTTCAATTGGAAACATTAACTGGGCAGTACTCTTTTCTACTTGTGCCATTGGCACTCATGTATTTGCTTGGCCAGGACTTTTTGGAAACTTATAATGCCCATATTTTTTTTTTTTTCCTGAAAGGGGGAAATTCATTTGAATTTAACAACATCTTATACTAGCCAAAATTTTTTTCCTGGCAATCCTTCTTATGATGGCTTTGATTATTTGGTTCAAATACACTCTGAAATTATTAGGACTGAAACTACATTACTTGCCTCCCTCCCAGAATCCTGTGGTCTCAGTCATCCACCAGTAATGGGAAAATTTTATCAGCAACTCCCATTAAGGTGGAGAACAACTCAACTAAGCCTCTGCCTAACATTAAACAACAGTAAGGTCAGAGGCACCACAAGGAATTAAAATTCATAATAGAGGACTACATTAAAAAGGGGTTAATTATTTCTTGTACAAATCCTACAATATCCCTACTTTACCTGTATGAAAACACAACAGTAAAGGATGCATTAGATTGTACAAGACCTTATTGTAGTCCCTTGATATCCCATAGTACCAAATTACCATACCCTCTTGACTAATATTCCTGATGATAGCACTGTTTTCACAGTTACTGATCTATGTGGTGCCTCCTTTAGCATACTTGTAGATCCTGATAGTCAATATCTGTTTGTTTTTGCTTGGAATGATCAATGATATACTTGGACTGTAATGCCCCAGGAATACACTGAGAGCCCCACATATTTTTCTCAGATTCTTAAAACAGTTTTGGATGATGTTTTGCTTCCTAATGGTTCAACTTTAATTCAATATGTAGATAATCTTCTCCTTCGCTCTTCTGATTTGAAAGTCTCTCAGTAAGATAGTCTACATTTACTAAAACAATTAGCCATAAACAGACTGCAAGGTATCTAATGGAAAATTCCAGTTTTGCCAAGAAAAAGTTAAATATCTAGGTCGCTTAATTTCTAAGAAAGTTTATTTATTTATTTATCTATCTATTTATTTATTTATTTATCTATCTATCTATCTATTTATTTATCTATCTATCTATCTATCTATCTATTTATTTATTTATAAACCCTGATCAAGTTAAAGAAATAGTGGTCTTTCCTCAACCAGCAACTAAGAAACAACTCCAGGGATTTCTCACAATTTTTTCACAATTGGATAACAAATTTCTCTTTAATTGCTCAGCCTTTATATTCTTTATTAAAGATTAAGTGGCTGGCCTGTTAGCTCAGTTGGTTAGAGTGTGATGTTGATAACACCAAGGACAAGGGTTTGGATTCCTGTACTGGCCAGCCACCAAAAAAAAAAAAAAAAAAAAAAAAAAAAATCTTCAAACAGGCTAGCCATTAATTTGGACTGACCAATGTCCAGCATCTATGGATCAACTCAAAATGGCTTTAAAACAAGCTCTTGCTCTGGGCATCCTAATTGCAAACTACCTTTTAGTCTGTTTGTCCATGAGTATGGGGGTAATGCCTTGGGTGTACTCACCCCAAAACATGTGGCGGTAAGAGATCTACAAGATATTATTGTCAACAGCGCACCACTGTTGCCAAAAGTCTGCCCACACATTTATGAGCAATCTCTGCCATGGTATTGTTGCAAAAACGTATGGAAAAACTTATTATGGAATCTCCACTGATGATATACATTCCTCATTAGATTGAGTTTCTCTTAAATTCTCGTCATACCCAACATTACTCTGTGAATTGACTGGCTTCTTATGAAGTCCTTCTGCTGTCCCCTCCTAATGTTACTAGTGCTAGGTATGATAGTCTAAATCCTGCTATTCTGCTGCCTTTACCATCGGATGAAGTTCCTTGTGATTGTTTAACATTAACTAGCCAACTTCTCTTATCCAGTAATGATTTGCAGAAAAGACCTTTGGATAAAGCTGATTTAATTTGGTTTACAGATGGCTCATATTTAAGAGATAAAAAAGAAAAATATTATGCCATAGCCTCTCACAGATGTCATAGAAGATGGATAGCTACAAAATGCCTCCTTAGCACAAAAGGCAGAATTACGTGCTTTAACCTGTGCTAGCATTTTAGCAAAAGATAAAAGTGCTGACATTTACACAGACAGCAGGTATGCCTTCGGTGTCGCTCATGATTTTGGCATATTAATGAAAACAAAGAGGATTTCTTACCTCCACTGTATGAAATATTAAAAATGGAAAATATGTTTCTGAGCTGTTAAAAGCTATTCAGAAGCCCAAGGCCATAGCTATAATAAAAGTCCAGGATCACTCCAAAAGAAATAAACTAGAAGCTGGAGGTAACTATTTTTCAGATCAAGTAACTACACAGCCTGTCTTAACAAAAAGAAAATGTCCTCCTGAAGTCTGTTTTTTGTTTTGTTTTGGTTTTTTTTACAGGTTTTTAAACTTACTCCCTCTATATTAAGAGAAGTTCAACAATCAGCTCCAGATTCAGAAATGTTATATGGGAATCAGAAGAGGGATATTGTTCCTCCGAAAATGGTATTTGGTATAATTCTAAAAATAAACCCATAATTCCTATGGGTCTACAACTTCCATTCTTGAACTATTAACTCAAGCTAACTCAGTGGGGCCCCAAAAGGATGATAGAATGGGGAACATACTTTTACTATAGCACAAAAGCTTGCCTCTAAATGCACTATGTGCGCTAAACATAATCCTGGGGAAGCAGTTAATAGCTCTCGTGGTCATTTCCCTTTATCCCTTGGACCTTTTGAAATATGGCAACTAGGTTTTATTCAGATGCCTCCCTTCCAAGGCTAGAAGTTTGTACTGGGAATGGTCTACATGTTTTCTAACTGTGTAGAAGCATCTCCATGCAGAAGATACACAGCTCTACAAGTAGGTAAACTGTTGTTGGAAAGGATTATTTCTTGCTGGGGAGGTCCATCAGAGCTTCATAGCAACAGGGGACTTCACTGGACAAATTATGAAATCTATTTGTGATATTTGGGCTATGATGCAACATTTCCTTTGTGCTTATCATCCACAATCTTCTGGATCAGTGGAATGCACCAATGGGACCATCAAAACTCAATTAGCAAAATTAACAGAGGCTTTTAGTCCTCATGACCCAAGGCTCTTTTATTGGTTTTGTTTAATTTAAGATCTACTCCCTTTAGAAAATGTAAGTTTTCTCCATTTAAAATCATCACTGGTAGGTCCATCTCTTTACAGGACCCAGGATTCAATCCAACAGGCCTATAAGGTGATATTTTATGTTACTGCAAAACCCTTGTCAAGTTTCTCAAAAATAATAACAGACTTGTAAAAGACTCCTTTCACAGTGTACTTCTGGGAGATGAAGAGCAGAAAGATCGCAATTTATAGCCTAGATATCTAGCTTACTGGAAAAGGCATCTAATCAGAGATCTCCTCCAACCCCACTGGAGGGGACCTTACCAGGTTTTGATGACTTATTCCTGTGCAGCAAAATTAAACGGTGTGGATTCATGGACCCATATTTCTAAAACACCTGACTGGACAGTAACTCCTTGAAAAGGACTTCACCTCTAATTCTCTCAACACAAGGATGAGAAGTAGATGACATGTGAGGTCAACTGCTGTTCCAACATATCTGGGCCAGGCCTAATTAAGGTTACCTTATCTGGACTTTACGTAATGATCTTACTCTTCTCTATTATTTGTTCATTTTGTAAATTAACAGAGGAAATTGAATGGCATGAAAATACCCTTATAAAATTGTCCCTAAATATGGCCACTGGAGGAAATTTGTCAGACTGTTGGAAATGTCATATGATTCCCAAGACAATTTATGACCAAAATATATCACTTTAGTGAAGTGGATTGAATTATGTCCCCCCAAAACTCACTGGAACTTGACTTGTTTCCCCCAAGTTTTATGTATCAGAAACTTAGCCTCCACTGTGGTTATTAAGAGGGTGGGAAATCCTATTATGGTAATTAAAGGTAGAGCCTTGAAGAGGTGATTGGATTGTAGGACCATGCATAGTAGTGAATGGATTAAAAATGGTGGTCAGGGGTGTGGTTCTGAGGGCTTAAAATGAAGAGGAGAGTCTGTCTTTCTCACTCTGCTCTCTGCTTCCACCGTTCTTATAATGTGAGACCCCTGGGTCACTGTTGCCACCACCAGATGGACTTTGGACTTCCCAGCCTCAGATACTGTAAGCAATAAATTTCGTTTTTCTTTATAAATTACCCAGTCCCAAGTATTTTGTTGTAAGCAACCTAAATGGACTAATACACTTAGTAAGGCCTCTTTCTGGCTTTTCAGATGTTCCTATGACCGTTACATACCTTGACCAACCTCCTACTGCCCTCACCTTTTGGCTGAAATTGGTTCCACATCCTAAATATTATATCTCTTGTTTCAATCTTTTGGAAATTATAAACATTGCTCTTTTACATTAGTTTTTTTTTTGTCCTTTTTGAGATCAGCCGCACCGCGCTCAGCCAGCGAGCACACCAGTCATCCCTATATAGGATCCGAACCCGCAGCAGGAGCGCCGCTGCGCTCCCAGCGCCGCACTCTCCCGAGGGCGCCACAGGCTCAGCCCTTACATTAGTTTTTAAGATTAATATTACTATACAATTCATTATGGGACCCCACCCCAGGTCTCATAATTATTGGTCAAATAAATGTGTTAACAACCACGGGGCCTACTTTCTTTCTGCACTCCAGATTCCAAAGGACTATGTTGGCTGAATACAACAATGACATCAGTCACGGTATTGGGGGACTTCTAATCCCCAGTGCTAGAGTCTATGTAAATAGGGATATGATTCTAAACCTGTCAGCCACCATTGGTCAAATAGCTGAGGACACTGCTAAAAGCACTGTGGCATAACCAAAGACCCTCAACTCTCTAGCCCAAGTATTTCTAGACAATAGAATAGCATTGAACTATCTTTTGGCCAAACAATATGGTATATGTGCCATGGCCCATACCACCTGCTGTACTTATATTAACACTTCAGGAGCAGTAGAAACTAGACTTGGAAGAATCACCCAACAAGCTAAATGGCTACAAGATGTAAGAAAAACTGACCCTTTAAATGATTTGTTCATCTGGCCTCCATTAGGATTGGAATCTCTCTTTCACTCTGGATTATAGATTGTTGTTAATCATTGTTAGTATCCTTGTAGTATTCCTTGCTATAAAATTGCTTATGACTTGTATTTCTGCATGTTTTAAGAGCACTGCTCAAACTAAACTAATGATTGCTCAATGTTTAGAAAGTATACGTTATATGAATCATTAACACGTCACTCGACTCACAAACTCACCCCATGCTGCTCTTTACTATGGACCATCTGCAACTCCCCATTGCTTTCCCCTTGATGTGGGACATGACTTCCTGAGAACGAACCTTCTCAGCACTGTGGGACCTACCATGACCACACACAACTTCAAATCGAAACTGATCTTTAGAGCTTTTTATTGAAAGTTCTTGATCAAAGAGGGAAATGATGAAGATAATCAAAATGAAGCAGGTTTTTCAAAACTCACTGCCTTGGGATAAGTCTCATGAACTTAGTGTTGACATCTTGTTCTTAAGATAAACAATGTATGTGGTTAGAACTGCAGATTTATTGATTAATGTATAACCTGCTCATTCTGAATAAGCCACTTAGATATTGTTAATAATAGCCAAAGCATGAAGCTGCTGGTTCAGGTAGCATGTGCATGCTTTTAGTTCCCATGCTGTAATCAGTAACCAATGACTGTGATTCTTGTGTTCTGTGAGAAAAGGACAACAATATTTGAAGCTTTCTGCCTCCCTTTTGAAACTCCCCTATAAAATGCCTTTGCTTGTAGCAAACTTTGGAGCACTTTCCCACTCTGTTGGTGTGTGTTTTCCGTGTCAATCCTCACTTTGCCTCCCAGCAAACATCTCCAAAAATCTTTTGCCTCCACAACCTTAATTTCAGTTGACACCCCTCAATTTCTTTTATACCCTCTTTATTCATACAAATCTGTTTTATTACGCTTTTTATTCTTTTTTTAGTCCTTCTCTCAAACAGTATTTTTAGTTTTATTTTAATATTGCTTTTAATTATTTCTGAAATTTTTTGAAGAAATAATTCAGCTGTTGTACATCTAACAGTTCAGCTTTTCTTTTTTATATCTGCTATTCCCCCTCGACTTCTTTGCTTAATTTTTCTTTTGTTTTTGATACTTTTGGTATTTTAGACCATCTTAATGCAAATCATTTTCCTATTGTACACACTTCTATTTTCATATTGTTGTGTTACTTTTTTTTCTTCATCCCAAGCTTGACTTTGTAGGATTTCAAAGAAGAAAATGTGAGTAAAACATCATACTACTTATATATTTGTGTTCTCTTTTCTCTTTCACTGCATCTCTAGATAGTAATTTGTTACCTTTCTTTTTTCTTCAGGTACTTTTTCTGACTCACCTACTGGAGGCTGTTTATTCTAAAAATGTGCTTACAACTCTTCTATATTTTTAACCACTATCAGTTCTTTTATAAGTCTTTTAGTAATCTATTTTTTTCTTTCCCTCTATCTTTTTCTTTCTTAATATCCCCCCTTGTTGTTTTCTTTTTATTGATACTAATTCTTCATTTTTATTCCTTCTTTACCTACTTATTCTTTTTTATACTTACCCTTTTTTTTTTGCTTATTGCACTTAATAAATTTTTAATATTCTCTCCATTTGATTCAATATTCTATATAAATTTTTTCTCATGTTACTAATCTTGTTTTTCTTGTTTGGTGTGTGTTGTGTGTGTGTGTCAGTTTTATTGAGGTATAATTTACATACAAATTGACCCATTTTAAGTTGTATGGTTTCATCATTTTCTCACACACACACATACACAGCGCCGCCGCGCTTCCCAAGCGGCGCACCATCCAGTATGCCACCGGGCCGGCCCTTCAGGTACTTTTTCTGACTCAACTACTGGAGGCTGTTTATTCTAAAAATGTGCTTACAACTCTTCTATATTTTTAACCACTATCAGTGCTTTTATAAGTCTTTTAGTAATCTATTTTTTTCTTTCCCTCTATCTTTTTCTTTCTTAATATCCCCCCCTTGTGGTTTTCTTTTTATTGATACTAATTCTTCATTTTTATTCCTTCTTTACCTACTTATTCTTTTTTATACTTACCCTTTTTTTTGCTTATTGCACTTAATAAATTTTTAATATTCTCTCCATTTGATTCAATATTCTATATAAATTTTCTCTCATGTTACTAATCTTGTTTTTCTTGTTTGGTGTGTGTTGTGTGTGTGTCAGTTTTATTGAGGTATAGTTTATATACAAATTGACCCATTTTAAGTTGTATGGTTTCATCATTTTCTCACACACACACATACAC